>NC_040020.1:35673257-35692661 GCF_000972845.2 Larimichthys crocea
AGCAGCTGTGTAGTTCAGTTGCAGTAGTTGCCATGGTGGTTTGTTTACGAGGGAGTAGCATGCAGTGAGAAGCCGAGAGGAGAGTAGAGGCAGCTGCTATGTAGCGGAGACTGGCACCAGTAGTATAGTAATCTATGGTAGTACCGTCGTGTAGAATTTCTAGTATAGTAGGAACCGTTACGATTTGGCACCACAGGGTACCGTGTATACCGTGGGTATCGTGCAACTCTACTCGAGACATAAATACAGAGCAAATGGGCTATCACTTCTGTGACTGATTTTTGTTCTTTATATTCTCCATTATGTTACAGTGACAACAATTTGGAAATCATGTAAAACTGATGTCAGTAGAGCATTTCACTGATTTCGTATTAACTGCTGTACAATTGTACAATGGAGATCCGATCATGCCGCATTAATGGACCTGTAGTTCTGAATAGTATGTTTACCAGCCCAGATTTCCTCAGATAGACTACAGGCGAATTGTCAGGATAAGCGATCTGCATACGAAATGTTTTTTGATTGGCTGAAATGCTTCGCAGCGTATCTTTCTTCGTAGTTTTAGTAGTCTACCAAAGCAGATAAGCAGATAAATTTAAGACGTGTAATTTATGACCTTGAATGAAATCTGAACGTTTTTTATGACCTTTTATGGGCTAAATTCTCATTCTGAAATTTATGACATTTTATTGACTCCGCGGAAACCCTGATTGGCTGTTTTGCCTGTTACTGGTGATGTCCGGGATATGATAGGCTGTTTCCACATGCTGGTCCGTCAGTCTGTTAGCTGATTGGCTGTTGTTTGTTTCTCCTCGGCAAGTACGAACTCCAGGAAGACTGCTCCACTTCGATAGAAATCGCTTCAAAAACAAACAAAGCTAAAGTTCTGTCTTGCCCAGATGTGCACACGGCTTACAGTCACAAACACGAGACACACACTCACCATGGCAGAAGCACTGGGCCCGAGCAACGAGTCTGCCCGTCGTCGCTGTCAGTGGCACCATAGGACATATATACACACATATATACAGACATAATAGACGCCCTCATTGAGGCAGGTCGGTCCATTGCTGCGTTACATTAACGTGTCCACCATATTGGATTGGCAGATCTGCCTAAACTAATAAAAGGAAATGGAATGAACTTCATAAAAGCGCCTTTCTGCAAAGTCTTTAAGTTAATGCTCTTATACACCCATTCACACACACTAATATATCTGGGAAACAAAACAGGCACCAAAACAAGTATGTAACTTTTAAAGTGATGATATAAATGTTTACTCCTTATGTTTAGGATATAAGTAAGCACCAACCAACGGATGTATTTTTCTAATGCTGAGTGGTTTACAGCTCACGAGGGGGCATTGATGAACATACATATCTATACAGCTATCAATTGCAGTCTGTGTGTGTGTGGTGTGTGTGGTGTGTGTAAGTTAAAACCTTGGAAAAGATAATCTGCAAGCTTTTTCCGTGTTGCCAGTTACTTTGCCACATCCGAAATGGCGTCGACGTACGATTTAGCACGTCTACTATATATGTCTATGACTGACACCACTAATTTTGATCAAAAACTTGTTCAAACTTGTTTCAGTCTAATTTTTACTTTACCAGTATTGTGTTTATCATGCACCAAACAACATTATCAATTAATAAAGTACAAATACATTGCAGTTCACCAAAACAATAATAATAAACTAATAATAATACTAATAATACTAATAATAATCATACTAAAAAGGCAGCAGTATCGCGAGACTACCCGGAACCGTGCTACTTTGTCTGGTATAGTATCGTGGTTCTCATTTTGGTATCGTGACAACTCCTAGTAGAAAGTAAAGAATATTAATAAACAATGTGATATAAAATGACCAGCTGGATGGTAACTCAGCGGATTCAAAGCATGGTAACTAACCTATGTGAACAAATCTCTAAAGCACAAATACTGTATATCAAGCGTGGGATGAGCTCGTGCTGGTACAACCAACAACAATACAAATGTATCATTCTTATTAAAGCCAGATCACATGCCGTACTGAATGTCAGCACGGCTGTGATGTGGTTGTAGACACGAGGCTGCAGTGCTCAAGAGGATGACAGCATACTACCTTTTGCTGCACATAGTCAAGATGTTTTTGAAGTCCAGATCATCATAGTAGTGTTGATCCCTTCTCGTATATCTGCTCTGAAACAAGGCAGAGTCTAAAACAATGGACAAGGCAGAAACACAGAGAGATGTTTGACGGTGTTATAGGCTGTCGCAGTGTACAGGGACGGTGAACATGTGACACAAAGAGACAAACATACCTTCTTTTCAAAGATGAGAGCTGTGGTGAGTGCAATCGCCTGAGAAGCAGCAACACACAGAGAACACAGAGGAACTGTAGAGGGGGAAAGACAGCACATTTATTTATTACCAGCGAAATCATCCTAAACATAGTGTTTTCTGTTTTAATAACACCAATATAAAAACAGTTTTTTTTCGGTGAGGCGACACAATACAGCAGTGAAAACTTTCGGTTATTGAGTGCACAGCAGCTACGACCATGCGGCAAATACACTGAATACAAAAAGAAGAAAATAAAGTGCTTCAGTATATTGTTAAAAAATAAATACAGAAATGTAACAATCAATGTTATCATGGTGACAACTACAACTCTGTTTCCAAAGAAGTGTAGAATGTAAACAAATGTGAAACCTCATATTAAATTAAAGATAACACAAAGAAACTTATCAATGTTGAACCTGAGGAGTTGATGGTTTCTGAAAAATGTTGTAAACATTTTGAATTTGATTCAGCAACATTTGAAAGAAGTTGGACAGTGTCATGTTACCACTGCTTAAAAACAACACTGTAAGCGTGTGTGAAGTGACGATGGGTCAAATCTTTTCACTTCTTACTTGATGCAGGATTCAAATACTCAACAGGGCACAAGGGGAACCATATAATTTGCACGTGTTAACCTAAAGCATGCATTTTCATGCGTATTAAGCAGATGCATGAGTGGAAAACACTAATGTGAAGGTGCGTGTATATGATTGGGTAAGAAGAAATATGCAAATATTAAAAAACAGCCTGGTTTCATTAAAAGACTCATTGTTAAATGTGTGTGTGTGTGTGTGTGTGTAGGAAAACACTATCACTTCTGATGAGCAGGGCAGCCTCTGATCAGTGTGGAATTGTGTGTGTGTTTCCGTGGTCAGTGGGTCAGAAAGGCCAGTTTCTTTCATGAGCAAGAGCAGTGTACAAAACATTCACGACCTTCATCCATTTCAGATACAATCGCGATAATCGAAGCTTTAATTAACTCTATGTGTTGAACATGTCCGCGCAGAATTTAAAGAATCAATTAGCTGGTTTAAAACTACGACACAACATTAAGTGTTAACCATTGCTATTATACGTAGGAAGATCCCCAATATTAAAAAAGGATGCGGGTGTCCTGAGATGAGATGAAATCTTGGTTTGACCAACCTACCTGTAAATGTCAGCGTATACAGTTGTCCCCGTCGCTATAACGCGGTTCACGTTTTCGCGGTCTTGCTGATTTTTTTTTAAGTAAATTTTCATTATTTTTACAGCTCTGTACAGTAAATGATCAGCAGTGTGTTCGGCTTCTGATGACTAAGGAGTACTGTACAAAATGCGGTGTATGTTCTGCACTCGGAAAAAACACCTGCCCAGAGGGAAAAGTCCGTTACAAAGCGAAAAAAAGAGCGGGCACCAGGACAAAAAGAAGTGTGACATACGGTTTCATTTACTAATTACAGATTGTACTTATTTTGTTAAATCTGCGAAATTTGAACCTTTGAGAGTGGTTTCAATAAGAGAGAAATGTGGAGAAAATGTTATGCCTGCCTGTAGAAAAGTGTATAAAAGTTGTGTGGTTAGGGGTTTAACGGCCTTAAAACATGTATAATAATTGTAAAACTTACTTCGCGGATTTCGTTTATTGCGGGTTATTTTTAGAACGTATCCCCCGCATTAAACGAGGGACCACTGTAAAGGAACATAATATTTCCTAGTGAGTAAACCTGGCGACTTCCACAGAATCAACGAGCTCCTCGTCCTCATCTAAAGCTAAGTACACACGTTAGTACATTATGTACAACAAATTTGAAAAGCCCTAATTCCTTCCCATGTGCAGTAATGTCTTGTTGTCTCTGAGGGATCAACCATGCCCACCAAGACAACGTGAACATCACCAGACCAACAAGATGAGCCACCAAGCAGGGGCCAGGAAAAGACCCTCCAGGGTCGATTTTCTCTCTTTCCACTTCGGCATACACCCCCACACACAGCACACAGAGACCCATCAGCTGGAGGGGGAGAGACAGTAACAGACGGCAGACAGAGACACAGAGACACACACACACACACACACACACACACACACACACACACACACACACACACACACACAGCAAAGACAGGCAGAGACAAAGACAGACAGAAAGAGAGAGACAGACGGACAGCGACAGAGACAGGCAGAGACAAAGACAAAGACAGACAGACAGAGACAGAGACAGACAGAGACAGAAAGAGAGGAGAGAGACAGACAATTTATGGGTTAAAAAGCCTCAGTATGAAGAACTCAGTATACAACCCCTGGCAAAAAATTATGTAATCTCCCGTCTTGGAGGATGTCATTCAGTTGTTTAATTTTGTAAACAAAGCAGATCACAGACCGACACAAAACTAAATCATTTCAAATGGCAACTTTCTGGCTTAAGAAACACTAAAAGAAATCAAGAAAAAAAAAGTGGTAGTCAGTAACTTACTTTTTAGACCAAAGCAGAGGAAAAAGTTATGGAATCACTTAATTCTGAGGAAAAAAAAATGACAGAATCACCCTGTAAATTTTCTTTCCTAAACCTAACTGCATCAGGTTATATCTTGCTTGTTAGTCTGCAGTTAAAAAGGAGCGATCACACCTTGGAGAGCTGTTGCACCAAGTGGATTGACATGAATCATGGCTCCAACACGAGAGAGTTCAATTGAAACAAGGAGAGGATCAAACTCCTTAAAGAGGGTAAATCATCACGCAATGTTGCAAAAGATGTTGGACACCGTCAGCTGTGTCTAAATCTGGACCAAGTACAAACAACATGGTAAGGCTGTTAAGGCAAGCATACTGGTAGACCCAGGAAGACATCAAAGCGTCAAGACAGAAACTTCAAGCAATATGTCTTAAAAACTGAAAATGTACAGCAAAAACAAATGCAAAATGGGGGAGACTGGAGTTCAATGTCTGTGAATGAACTGTAAGAATCGCCTAAGGAAATGTGATTTATATACAGAAAAGCTAAACGAAAGCCATCATTAACACCTAAACAGAAAAAAACAAGGTTACAAGGGGCTAAGGAAAAGCAATTGTGGACTGTGGATGACTGGATGAAAGCATATTCGGATGAATCGCAAATCTGCATTAGGCAAGGTGATGATGCTGGAACTTTTGTTTGGTGCCATTCCAATGAGATTTATGAAGACGACTGCCTGAAGAAAACATCATTGATGATGTGGGCTGCATGTCAGGTAAAGGCACTGGGGGTGGCTGTTTCATTATCTTCAATAAATGCACGTTTACGTTGACATTTTGGACACTTTTCTTATCCCATCAATTGAAAGGATGTTTGGGGATGATGAATGATTTTTCAAGATGATAATGCATCATAGAGAAAAAAACTGTGAAAACATTCCTTGAAGAAAGACACATAAGGTCAATGTCATGGTCTGCAAATCGTCTGGATCTCAATTCAATTGAAAATCTGTGGTGGAAGTTGAAGAAAACGGTCCGTGACAAGGCTCCAACTGCAAAGCTGATCTGGCCACAGCAATCAGAGAAAGTGGAGCCAGATTGATGAAGAGTACTGTTTGTCACTCATTAAGTCCATGCCTTAGAACTGCAGGCTGTAATAAAGCCAGAGGGTGGTGCAACAAAGTACTAGTGGTGTTGAAGTGTTCTTTTGTTTGTTTGTTTTTCATGATTCCAGCATTTTTCCTCAGAATTGTGTTCCACCTCTGCTTGGTCTTGAAAAAAAAAAGGGTGTTGAACTGTTTAGTGACTACCAACATTTATTTTCTTGATTTCTTTTAGTGTTTCTTTAAAGCCAGAAAGTTGCCATTGAAATGACTTAGCTTTGGGTCATGTCAGTGATCTGCTTTTTTTTCCTTCTACAAAATTAACAACTGAATACACATGGTCCCAAGACTGGTGATTCCCTATTTTATAGGGGTTATATGATCATTTTCATAAGTCTTCAAAAATTTCGTATTTGTGTCAAGTCTGACATTAAAGCAGCATCGTGTTCAGTGTGTTCAAAATAATAGCAGTGCGTTTCCCTCTTCCAATCAACTTTTAATCAAGATATACTGTTCTTGTGACAACACAGAGAAATGCCACTAACCAGCATGTCAACCATTTGCTGCCTCGTCCTTAAATAAAGGACAGTGTTTTTTCTGCACACTGTTTTTTTTATTTTATTAATATTCTTTTTCTTCCTTTCTGCCAAGTAATAACAAATGTAATCATTTTTCCCCTTTCATTTGCGTGTATGAAAACAAAAGCCATTGTAAGGATTTGGGCCTTACTCACTTTTTTTAAACATGCTGCCTTATTGTGAAACACAACTGTGCAAAAATCTACTGTGGTACATGTGGACAGCTGCAGACGTGTATTTGTTCTGATAACATTACAACTAGGGATGCAAATTATCGATAATTCATTAATCGTTAGTTGATTTACCTTATCGGTCGATTAACGGTTAACTGATAGCGGCTTTTTTCCTGAGAACATACATTTCTCATGGTGTCTTTACATAAAGCAAATATTGCTTATATACTGAATAAAAAAATGCCTGTTATATTCCTCCACTAGTTTTATTGTACCAGTTGGGATACGGTACAGATATGGCATTTAACCAAATAAATTCTGCACAGAAAATTGAATACATAAAAAAAATAATTGGCACTGGCTCACCGTTTTATGTGCATAGAGAAAACATTAAGCAACATAAAATATTTTTTAAAGCTCTACAATATGGGCTTGCCTACACAATATAAGCCTACATATAATTTCTGGTAAAGTACTAAAAAGTAGTAAAAACTTGAAACATTAGCAGCAGCACTTATAATTCCCTTGTTCTGAGAAAGGTAACAGTAAGCATTACTACCCTGGAAATTTACAGTAACCTGTAGTACTGAACGCCAGCTTAAATCATCCCTGAGGAAGGTGACAGGAAAATTAGAGGGCCTCTAAAATTCCCGCACAAATGTTAGAGAGTGACGAGTGGGCTGTTGCCGGGGTCTGTATTCAAAAAGCACAACTCAAATATTCATTTTTAACATGTTTATTTAGACACAGGAGCAGCAGCAGGAGCGCTACACGCTAGCAATTAACATTAGCATGTTAGAAATCAGCATATTTAATTCTAGTGGCTAATGCTAATTGCTAGCACGTCAGCACGTCAACACGGCTGCATGCCGTTTTGAAGGTGGTATCTTAGCGAACTCGTAGAGCTGCTGAACTTAAACGTAGTACCGTTGAGTTTACACTGAGCGTCTTTGTTGTCATTACTTAGTTTGAAATGCTCCATACTCTATGTTTGCGTTGCCGGGTCTCTGTGCGTTACGTTCAGGTAAGTTCGTGTGGCCTAGATTAAGCAATGGCATCCTCAACTGGCGACACCATGACATTTCACTGAAAATGGGGCAGCTGTGGCTCACAGGCAGAGCGTGGGTGTCCACTAATCAATGATCGGCGGTTCGATCCCCGGCTCCTCGGTCTGTCTTGTTCCATCGGTGTGTGATGTGTATGAATGCTTAGATCCTTAAACTGATGAGCCGTTGGCACCTTGCATGGCAGCCAATGCCATCAGAGTATGAATGGTGTTGAATGGGGTGATGAGATAGTGTGTTAGAGCGCTTTGAGTGGTCGGAAGAAAGACTAGGACAGCCTATATAAGTACAGTCCATTTACTTCCCAAGCTCTCACCGCTTGCTTTGTTAATACATTATACACAGCACCAAGTAGAGAGAGAGAGTTGGAGGGGCTAGCTTTAGCATGAATTTTTCATTTGATTACTACTAAAGAACTTCTTAGACTTAAATGTGAGTGGGCAGCAATGACAACGTTAGTCTATAATCAATTTTTTTTCTCATTGTCCTTTGACACATCTTGTTGTTCATGTATGCATTGTGTCTTTGGCTACATTCAATGTTTGGCCAACAGTCAATTAAATGTCATTAAACAAAGAAAATAACAACACATTTTTTGGTAATATTTGATGTTTGACCTCATGTTTTAGAACACCTCAATAAACTGTTTAAATCTGGTGGCGGCTTGTATCTTACTGTGTTGTTAATAAGCTTAAAATAACAACAACAACAAACACAGTTGCACATTGCTGCGTCTAAAACTGTGGGTCTGCTTGGGGTTGATGGTACTGAGGTCAATTACAAACAGGCCCACTGGAAAAAAAAAAAAAACGAGCTGCTGCCAGTTCTTTGTTAAATCAAATCACAGCTGATTTCAGTTGTTGCACATGGCTCCCATGTTTTTTATTTTCAACATGTTTTGGTTGCATTATGTATGAATGACCACATAACTCTTCTTCTTTCTCTGATCTTTGCTTTGTTGATTTAATATTGTACATTGTATTGTTATTCATCTCTCTTTCGTGTCAGCTGCTTCTTAGCTTCGCATGTATTGTTATTGCAAAATCTAAATCAGTACAAAACCTGTCTATTCAAAAAGCTCTAATATATAAAACCACGATTTAGGGTACTTCCTTTTTTGTGTTGATCCTCCTCAGTTCTTGGCTGATTGATGGCTATGCCGATTGTTACTGTAGCTCCAAATTCCTTCTATTTACAGTCTGTCCTTTTGTCAACATGTCTACAGATGCTTTGTTTTTTTTTAACACTCACTGCTGATCTCAACATTCACCCACAATTCAATGCCAAGAGGAGCCCGCATGCAAGTTAACAGTGTAAAACTACAAAATCTTTATTTATTTTACCAGAAAAAACCAAAAAAACCAATCAGTGTTCACTCTGGAATTTTGTGTTGGCTGCAAACTCCTGATTATTATCTGCCTTGCATCTATGCACACTCGTCAACTGACACAATACCTCTGCTCACTATAGGGCTGCACGACTATGACCTATACACCACTATTCTCGATATTTTTAAGCTATATCGCGACAATCAGTTATGATGATTCACTTAGGACCCTTCTATTAGCTTAGAGTAAAGGCTGGCCGCTTTTTAGCTGGGTCCTCTCCCTGCGTCAACTCACACCGGGCACGTCTTAGCGAGCCGGCCGTATTAACGCACGATTACGAGGATCACACAGAATCCTGGACGTACGCGGAGGAGACCCCCAGCGATAAACTGTTTTTATAAAGAAAAAACAACCAACAAACAGCTGACTTTGCTTCCACTTTACATTAGTCTCTTCTCTCCCTACTTCAATTTTTACATATGCTTCTGACATGGAGTGAAGCAAGCAGAATAATAAAAAAGGTAGTAACCCAGTTAAGTTAAGTTACAACAAGTCCATTACCCAACTACTTTCCCTCTGTTATCTAGATGCTTCAGTGTGCTGCTCAGAAATATTCTATTAAAAGTCCAATTCCTTCGGACTACTAAAACTTTACAACTATTTTGAAAGCACATGTTGACAACTGCCAGACAGTCACACTCGTTTTTAATCTAACACAAAAATAGAAGTAACCACCACGTTTTCTTACCTGCTATTGATTTTTCAATTGGAAAAACCGAAACAATCTACCTTAAGAGCCCTTTAACTTCTTTTAGTGCTCCACAACCCTTCCATTATAAAGCATTGGCAGATACATTTGGCTCGGGGTTCCCCAACATCCAATGTCGCCTTTTCTCCTCCCTACTGCAGTACTGAAGATTACGATGATGACATGCCCCGCCGTCCGTGGAAAGACCGGAACCTTGCAGTTCTGGGGGTTTGTTGTTAGCTAGATCCCAATGGGTTTGACAGTGCCTACAACTACTCAACGTGGACACTGTTGCAGGATCATCTAAAAGAGATTGTGGAGCCGTAATGGAACAA
The DNA here is from genome assembly GCF_000972845.2 of Larimichthys crocea. Taxonomy (NCBI): domain Eukaryota; kingdom Metazoa; phylum Chordata; class Actinopteri; family Sciaenidae; genus Larimichthys; species Larimichthys crocea. Next base: position 35,683,346 of record NC_040020.1, read on the forward strand.
ACCTACTCTAATATATTAGATATTGAGTCATTCAATCATGGTTTTAGGGTTGCATAAAATCTTCAGATACAGACCAAAACAGTCTGGCAGATGTTTGTGCTGGTTACAATTGAGCATTATTCTGGAAATGTTCTGACGATGAAAGTGGTGTAGATGTGAAGGATAAAGGAAGCTTAAAAGGACAGACAAAAACAGGTCACAAAGCTGGACCACTTCAACCAACTCCAATCAGCCAGAATCTGTCTATTAGTGGATCCACTGAGGTAGGTCTGCCTGGTGGCGATGCCACCAAACTTTCCCGCCACAACAAAGTTGTACTTAAGTATGAACTCTGCCTTTCTTACATAATTGTAGCTCAGTTAAAGAAAAATGAGATCATTTAGATTTGAACTGTTTGTTTCTAATGTGATTGTATTAACACGATGCCTATATACACATGAGGTGAACATAATCTGCAGTGAAACAAATTATTAATCTGATCAGAATGCAATTGGTTTAATGAACACCAAGAGCGTCTTTTAAAGCAGCGCCTGTTTTCTGTCGCAAAACAATAAACTATATTCCACACATTATTGTCCCTTTAACTGCATCCAACGCCCTGGCACCACCGACGCGTTTGTAGCCTGTTGTCGCATCGTTTCAATACACCAAACGCAATTATTAATAAAAACTAAGTCATATTGTTTTTATAGTAGAAATTCAGCTACAATCCTCTGCACTGGCAACAATACCAATTTTACCATCATGCATGGTGTTCTATTTTGTAAAGACCCGCCTAGCTGTATTTCCAGAGAATCCACAGCACAAATCCCAATTAGAGATCCGGCAACTTAATATTGTATTTTTTTTTTTACTCAACGACAAATGCCCAACATTGAAACATCCAATGTCTGCTTTATTTAGAGTAATCTGGTCTTGTGGTAAAATCGGTACCCTCCCATCTCACCAGTGGACTTCATTGCTGTGAAAAATCTCTGTGCATCCCGTTTGACGCTGCAACCGCGTTGGCGTGGAAGAGTTTCGCGAGAGTTTGCGTCAAATCCGGAGTTTAAAATTAAAAAACTGTCATCCAAGAGTAAAGGTCAATGTTGGAGTATATGCCGAATTGTACATTGGCTTATATAGTTTTAGTAATATGCTAAAAATATTGTCCAAATCGCCTGATTAATGTTATGTTAGTGCAGATGGTACCACGCGTGTGTTTTTTAAACGGAGTTTCTGGAGATGAAGCTGCTATCGGCTCGCGTTCTACTTAAATTGCCAGACCACTGTTGTCTCTCACACAACCTGTACATGAGATGCTGGTTCAACAAATGCAGCGCCAGACTTACCGAGAAGAGCATGGAGTAGAGTCAGGGTGGAATTTGATGAAGTAGTTAGACGTGGTTGGTCTTCCGCAAGTCGGAGTAAGACGGCATGGCTGCTTCTGCCTTAGTGCAGCTAGTGAAAAGCCTAGCTATCCTTCGTTAGTTAGTACAGTCGATAATTTCCACTAATCGTAATGAAAAGATTATACGATTATTCAATGAAAAACGTTTTTTAAAGAGAGCTAACTGAATTGTAAAATATGTACCAGCCCTCATCTCACACATTTCTGAACTGCCACCGAAAACAAAACCACTTCCGTGCGGCCGGTCCATCCCACGCTTTGTTTTGACTCCGTTCTTAACGGCCAGTGCCTCACAGCTGATCTGTGACACTTTCGTCTTAATTTCAACTATTAGCCTTGTTTTTTATGTTTGCTCTGTCTGACACATTAACTAATGTACATGTGTATTTTGTGCTAAGGCCCGAGGTGCTCTCCCTCTAGGGAGCCAGACAGAAGAAAGACAAAGTACCTGTAAAATAGTAAAAGACATCAGACATATGTACAAAGTCAAAACATATTTAAACTGCCAGAAAAACGTGTTTTTAAAACGTCCAGTAAAGATATTAAAGTTTACTGTACTCCATTTTCTAAACTCTAACATTTTATCTTGAATGCACCAGGGATTGATGCATACAGCCTCCATTCTAATGGAGATACACTCAATTAATCAAGGAGTGTTTGATAGAGGTTTTTAAAATGATTTGGACTGGGCTGTCAGCCCGGCCTCACTTATTGACCACTACACTGTTACTTCTTGGACCGTTGTATATCAGAAACAAAAATCGGACTTGTCTCCATTCCTTTCAAACTATCAGTTTTTAGTCTTGAAACAGAGCCAGTTGCAGCATGAACCCAACATGAAACGGACCAAAAAATTGCACTGAGCAACCAAAAATGCTCCAGCATTATTGTATGCATACTTGTTGTCACAAAAGGTTCATTATGTCATCATGCATGTCCACAGTCCAGCCCGAGGGCCAAGTACAGCCCGCAGGGACAGGATTCATGCGGCCCGCAGCTTCATTTTATAATATATATAATATATTATTTATGGCTGCTAGGATTTCAGATACTGTAAACTGGTTCACTTTTATAATTATATATTTATGGCCTGCTAGGATGTCCGATTAACTGCATGGCTGGAAGATTAGATTTTTTGGTACCTACAGTGTAATGAAGCATTTGAACCTGTAAGGACCTAACTGCTGTCTGTTATCTATCTGTACTGTGACACAAAATATTACTTTCTGAATGCTCTTGTTAAAGCGTTGATATGTTTTAAAACTTTAAATGTTAACAGATTTTGCATTACTCATAAAAAGTCATGTTTAGAATGCCCATGCGTTTCAGATTTGTATCAACTTTCTGCCACGTTACATATTCCATACCATTATTCTTTGTGACTCAGGGGACGTGAAAGAAAGGAGAATGGTTTGTTCACCCCTGATTGCTTAGATTTGGGTGACATTTCCATTAAGCTAATTCTGACAATGCATGAAAAACAAAATTTTTACAGAACAGTGCCTTTGTCTGTAAATCTTATTGTTCATTCTTTTCATTTTTAAAAATGTTTATTATTGGCCCCTGGCCTTTCAGGTGATGTAGCCCTCACCTGCTGCATATCTGCATACTTTATGCTGAAAGAAAGCACAAGTCAGTAGAGTCAAATGGTCATCAGGTTTCCTTGGGAGCCCTTCAGCCAATGTTCTTCCTTGTTTTGTGGAACCATCCCCCTTATTAGTCTCCTTGAAACCACACCAATGCTCTGTTGCTGATCTTGAAAGAGAAGAAGACAAAGAATAAGGCGAAGCGAGTTTCTTTTAAAGAAATTCTGTTCCCATGCATTACCTCTTGATTGCAAGGTTATATGTTATTTCTCTATGCATTGCTGGGATTTCAGTTTATATTACCACAAACAGAATAGTGGACAAGAAAGAAAGAAAATGATGTGATCATGCACTCTCAGTAAGGCAATGCTACACAAACCTCATCCTTTCTGACGGATACTCTAAAACCATCAGCACTTGATTTTTGTGGCAGGAATTAATCTGCAACTTTCTGAGGTCATCGGGGTGGCCAGCCAGCTCCTCAAAGGCCAACCCCCCCCAACCACACACATCTTTCACTGTTGAAAAAATTTCCAGTGGGGAGGGGGATATCAGGCCCAGTTACTGACATCCAATCAAATGGGAAAGGTTCAAAAATTAACATTCAGCATTCAGAAATGTTTTTATGTCACAGAGCCACAGGAGCATCCACTAGACTAGAGACCAGTTCACATGAGCTGAACTAAGTTTTAAATTCAGAAAAACCCAGCATCCTGCATCATCCAACTCTATCATACGAGTAATATATTTTAGATCGTTATGATATGCACACTTTCCACATGCAGTACAAAATGATTAGCCGTGGACGTCCGGCCCCCTGACTTGTGTCCCAGCAGCTACCGATTATCCAGGGCCATCTGGATGCTTTGTTCAGCCGTCTTCAAATGGAAATTATGACTACTTTCTGCTTGCTAGCATCGTTATTCCTAGCAGCATGAATGCTTTGCAGCAGCAGTGAGCAGTACAGTATGTGGTGCATGTAGAGCAGCTGTGGTTCAGGTGGTTGTTTTTTTTAAAGTTGGGTAGGTTTTGTTTAGACGCAGGTTTCATCAGTATTTGGGGAGGTTCACTGGCTAATATTCCTGACTCATCCAGTGAAGCCAAATGTTTTTGGGCAACATTGTGTTTGTGTTTGCGTAGCCTTAGGTATCATCTTGATCCCCATCAGTAGGAGAAATGCTGTGTTTCTTGTGGACAAGTATTGTAAAAAGCACTTGTCATAGTCCTCCCTCGCAGTGCTCTAACAGCCAGTTTCTTCCTGAGATTCTCTGGCTTTGATAACTTTGTTTTGAGGGCTTCTGAAGAAGGACCTCAGAGACATTGAGGGCACATTGAGAGACAATGTAGTGAAATAGTAGTGAAATAGACCTGTGGACCACCGCACCTTTGGTTTGGAGCTGCTCAAAGCAATGATGTTGCCAATTGTAGGAATGAAGTAGTACTGTCCACCATTGTTTTCCAACGAACTGCTGTCAGCTGGTTGACCAGTGATGGCCAGCTGCAAGGAGCGTTTTGTTGTTTTAATGTGTATTAGGTTCGTTGGCTGTCGGGTGGTGTCAGCAAACGATGTGGCTTCATAGATTCCTGGACACCTTTTCTGGGGAAAAACCTGGTCGATTAGGAGAGACAGCATCCATCCCATTTGGATGGAGCAGCTCTCATATCTAGAAATATGGCGAAGTTATTAGCTGACCCAAAACCATGTCGACAACCAGAGTTGAGACCAGGACGCAGAGATGCTGCAGTCTTACATGCTTCTCGCGCCTCCAATTAGAGCAGCTGCCCACCCAGTCCTTTAGTATAGCGACTGTGTCTGTCCCCCTGTCCACCAACACTTATTAAAGATAAAACAAACAGAACATTAACCATAAAAACTTATAAAATTAAACAGTCCCAAATAAGAGAATTAAATGTGGCCCCTGAATATTCAGGTCTTTGTTCATCTAAATCTGTCTTCGTCAATTAAATTAAATCTGATTATGATATTGATTTGTTCTGCTCTCACTGATGAAACCTGGCTGCAGGAGGTGAAGATGTTAGCTAAATGAATCACTCTCCGCGTTATTATAATACTCATGTTCCTCGAATTACTGGTTCGAGGGGTGGTGGCGTTGGAGCCAATTTGAACAAGTCTATAATAAATTCCTCTAAACCTAAACTAAACATTATAATTCATTGAAAAGTCTTTGTTCTTAGCCTCACTCACCCAAACCTGGGAAAAACATGCAGCCAATTTTATTTGTTACAGTATATCGAGCTCTTTGTCCTATTCTGAATTTTTATCTGAATTTGCCAGAAATTCGAAATCAGCTTGATTCTTAAACAGATATAAAGTCAGTAATTATTGTAGGTGATTTTAAACCTTCATGTGGACAAACCCCAATGATAGTCTTAGTACTGCGTTTCTCTCTTTATTAGACTCAATTGGCTTTTGTCAAGTGTAAATAAACCGAACTCATTGTCTGAACCACACTCTTGATCTTGTTCTTTCAAAATGGCCTTGAAATTGATAATCGAATAGTCTCTCCACAGAACTCCTTCTTTCTGTCTTGACCATTTTTAAATAACCTTTGAGTTCATACTACCGGACTATAAGGCCTTTGTGTAGAAAACTTCTACAGCAGGATGTTATTCGATAGTGCTGTAGCCAACTTTAAGGAAGTTGATTCCTTTCAGCATTGAATCAATGCCATCGCTACTGTAATAGATGACTTGTCTGCTTTCCTTTAGCCCCTCACAAAATAGACCATCTGTTGCTAGTCTTACCGGCTCATTCGGGACAACTCTAGACTCTATTGCACCTTGAAAAAAGCAAAGACAATTATTAAACAAAGCAGGCTTAGCACTTAGCACCATGGTATGCAGCAAGACTCGTAAATTAACGCAAGAGGCACGTAAATTCTGAAACCCCAAATGGCCGTGCCACTAAATGGAAGAATCTCATCTAGTTTCTGGCAAGATATCTCAACAACATCCAGGACGGTCTCGTAATGGCCAGAGCAGCCTACTTACCTCTTCATTAATAGAGGAGAATAAGAACAAACTCCCAGGTTTCTCTTCAGTCCTGTAGCCAAGGCTAACAGGAATCACAGCTTCTTCTACTGAAACATTATTCTTTAGGTCCTAAGCGGCACCAATGACGTCATGAGCTTCTTTAATGATAGATTATAACTATTAGAGACAAAAATTAATCACCTCTTGCCCTCAACAGGGACATTGATCTGCATTCTGATTACAGCAAGTGGAACACAGCTATAAACCTGATATGTATTTAGCTGTTTTCTTCCCATCGGACCTTCATTTCCAACTAACTTTAATTCTTTCTGCAGCTCTAAGCCGTCACTCCGTTCTTAGATACATCCCAAACCCGGTTTTGTTGCTCAAGGATAGATCTTGTTTTCTGTTCTTTGCTTTTTTTAACTGCGTTAGTAATTCGTTTTTTATGGATATGGGATTTAATTAATCTGTCTTTATTATCAGGGCTTATGTACCACAGTCCTTTAAGGTAGTGTTGTTTTGTTTGTTTGTTGTAAATTTAGGGTTTTAGCTGTTTTTGTCTTGTAATTTTGTTGTAATTTATTAAAACCTCTTCTTAAACAAAGCCCACTCCCAACACACCACCAACTCTAGTCCCACAACCACACTTCTAGGGCCCACCTCTCCCCACACCACCCACTTCCTCTAGACCAGAGTAGAGGGGTGTTAGCCCAAACTACACAGCCCGATTTATCACACCTTCCCTTCCTTTCTCCCTTTCTGTTCTCAGAAGATCTCATATACTTGAGAAAGCTTGTAGGTTAGCTCTACTATTTGTTTGTTTTTTTGTAGGCTATAGCTTTTGTTAGCTATTTTGTTAGTTTAGCTAATAGGCTCGTGTTTGTGTGTGACTTTCTCCCATAACAATAGTCTATTGAGATTTTCCGCAGGCGGATTTAGAGTGCATCATTAGCACAGAGACCCGCCCCGCACATTATCCGCATTACCGCATTAATCAATTAGTTCATCATTATAGTCAAAGTTACAAATGACTCCCTCCTATGCATTTCCGGACCAAAAAGGAAAGGAACTCATCTCTTACTTTCATCACATCCAGGACAAACGGGACTCATCATCTCTTTTACTTGTCCTGTTCCTGTTTAGAGATCTCTTAGTGCTTTTTTCCTGTTAGCTCTTAGTGCTTGCTGCCATTTTTTTGACACCATTGACCATCAAAATTCTTTTACAGAGACTAAGGTCGAACATTCAAATTGGCATTCAACGGAACCGCCCGGGAGTTCTAAATCGATTTCAGTTTTCAGTTTGTGGTTTTGTTCACGTCTTTTTTGTTCACGTCAATGATTGAAATCTCCATGCCTTACCAAAGTTTGTCATGGACGTCCCACCCAATGTTCGTGTTACTAGGACCACTTCTATTTAGTTTTTTATATGCTTTCTTTAGGCGAACATTATTAGAAATCACTCTATCAATTTTTCATTGCTCTACCTGCTTGACGAACACACACCCAGTTTTTTATATTTATCGATCACGCCTGCTGATGCACAAATCAGTTTTAACTAACAACTCCAAGCCATTTTAGCCTTCTAAGGCAATTATTTTTACGGAATAAAACGTGGGATTGTCTTAGATGACCTACAATTTTTTGCTGTTAAAAATCAGACCCAAACTGAAGTTTTGTAATTGGACCCACCCCAACAACCTCAGAAACTCTCTTTCTAGGTCTTAGTTACCCTTAGGGACAGGATCACCCTGGGCCTCCAGCTTCCACTCGTAAAGAATCTTGGAGTTGTTTTGATCAGGATTTGTCCTTTACGTCCCCACATTTATAAAACAAATTTCGAAAGAAGTACAATGCATTCTTCCCACTTACGTTTATCATCGCCTAAAATCCAGACGATTGTCTCTCAAGCGGAAAGATGCAGAAAAACTAGTCCACGCATTTGTCCTTCAAGGCTGCAACTGTTGAACTTTGTAACTCTTTGTTAATCAGGCCTGCTCTAATAATCTCTTAGGACCTTTGCCAGTTAATTTCAGAAGCTGCCTGCACGTGTTATCTGAAGGAAACCAAATCAGAGATCACATCTCTCCCCTTTGCTTCCTTGCATTTGGCTACCTATTAACTCCTCGAATAGAAATTAAAAATTCTTCTCCTTACTTACAAATTCTTCTTGGTCAGGCACCAATCATATCTAAATAGCTATAATACCTTACTACCCCTCTAGAAACACTGCGCTCTCAGGATGCTGGGGGTTCCTTGTCGTTCCCTATAGTCTCCAAAAGTAGCTTGGGAGCCAGAGCTTTCAGCTATCAGGCCCCTCTTCTGTGGAAAACAAAATTACCTTCTGGGTTCGGGCGGCAGACACTGTCCAACCATTTTAAGAGTAGACTAAGACTTCCTTTTTGATAAAGCCTATGTTAGGGCTGGCTCAGGTCATCCCTTAGTTAGCTGCCCATCGGATTAGACTGCCGGGGGACTCCACCCCCCCCAGGTTATGCCTAGCCCATGCATGGTATTGGTTGACGATGCAAGTCACATCTCCCTTACCGGAAAAAACCCTTCTCTTTCACTTTCACTCTCTCTTTCTTTCTTTCTTCTTTCTTCTTTCTTTCTCTCTCCTCTCTCTCTCTCTCTCTATCTCTCTTCTTCTCCATCTGTGGGAATGTTCTCATTATGCATGTACTAACCAAACTTCCGGCGTTTCTGTTGCTCTGTTGTCCCAGGCAGGTTCTCGTGGGATCATGGCTGCTGCTGTGATCCTCACGACATCCATACCACATATTATTTACCTGTCATTATTGCTTACCATATCTGCACTGCTGGTCATTTTATCCTTCATTGTATTCAATTGTCATTTTGTCAGTCCATTATACTTGTACAATATGTTTGTGTTGATTGTTCTGACCATGTGACATCCACTGCACGTCTGTCCCGTCCTGGGAGAGGCATCCCTCTCTGTGGCTCTTACTGAGGTTTCTTTCCACCTTTCCCTGTTAAAGGTTTTTGTGGCAAGTTTTTCCTCACTGAAACCGAGGGTGGTTCTAAGGACAGAGGGTGCCCTCCTGTAAAAAAAAACCCAGATTGTAAAGCCCTCAGAGGCAAATGTATTTTGGACTTTGGGCTATAAAAATAACAATTGATTTTGATTTGTGTCGTGGAAATCGATAAAGTGAGACACGATCAGTTTAAATGGACTTTATTTCTTGGCCAAGGAAGAGACACCAGTACGGACTACAAGCGTGCAAGTTTCTCTGCTGATAAATACAATTCACACTGCTCCTTTGTAGGGCCATTTCTCCCCCTCCTTCCTCTGATGTAATAAACAGCGACTTATTTGCATTAAG
>NC_040020.1:35692671-35740171 GCF_000972845.2 Larimichthys crocea
ATTCCAGAACTACAAGGTCCATTAATGCGGCAGTGCATCGTAACAGACGTCAGTCGTCGTAAGGACTTTCGCATAACTCGCGCGCGAGAAGAGCCCTACTTCATGGTCTCTGGTGGCAAACGGTTATCGGTCTCCCTACCTCATCGCATTTATGTAGGTCGTGGGTCTGATTAATTGACTTTGAACTATGGGAAAGTGTACGTTTAACTTGGCATGGCTCGACGATGATGAGATGAAGAGATGGCTAAAGTCTGTCGCGAACAACAAATACCAAGAACTGAGGTACATACTGACTGACTGACTGACTGACTGACTGACTGACTGACTGACTGACGACTTGTTAGTGTGGAAGGTACTGCGTCGATATACAATTTGTTGATGTACAATTTGAAAAATATACAATTTGTTGCTGTCAATAAAAAAACTTGTTGCTGTAAATAAAAAAAAACTAGAAAGGAATTTTAATGACTAATATGTTTTTTTTAATAGTTCGTGTAGGTCATAAATTTAAATCAAAATGGTCATAAAAAGGTCTTAAAAAGTCATAAATTTGACTGACTAAACCCTGCAGACACCCTGCTAATCATTCAGTAGCTGTGTAGTTCAGTTGCAGTAGTTGCCATGGTGGTTTGTTTACGAGGGAGTAGCATGCAGTGAGAAGCCGAGAGGAGAGTAGAGGCGGCTGCTATGTAGCGGAGACTGGCACCAGTAGTATAGTAAGCCACGGTAGTACCATCGTGTAGAATTTCTAGTATAGTAGGAACCGTTACGATTTGACACCACAGGGTACCGTGTATACCGTGGGTATCGTGCAACTCTACTTTCTACTGCTTTGTCCCACATGTATCTTGCCACAAATGTTCTTAGAGTGGTGGCATGGTGAACAAACATCCATCCCTTGAAACCCTCTGGTTGCATTATCCTTTCATGATGTACTGAAGATATCTAACAAGACGAGCGCTGTCCAGGGATTTGTCTGTTTTTAAACATGTCAACCATCTTGAAAGTGAGAAGGCTTTAGAGGTTTCTCTAATGAGCAAACTACCTGATATGTCAGGGAGAGTGACCTATCATGTGATACACAATTATTATGGTTCATGTAGCTGAATCAAAGATGGTTCCGTGAAGAACAGAGCTCTCTATCATTTATGTTTTCTGAAAACCGATGGATGGATGGATGGATGGATGGATGGATGGATGGGGGGGGCAGCTACTAAACTTATCAAGTCTGTGTATCTCATCTGAGTAATAACAGCAGAGCTGACATCAGTATTCGTTCAAATGAAGAATATATTGTACTGTATGGGTTCAGTGTCTTTGAGCTTGAACTTTAAAACAATTGTTTGGAAGCTTTCCTTCAGGGACACTTGCTGTTCTTTGAACACCTACATCAGTAGAAAGGGCAGTAAATCCTGCTTCCCATCTTGTGTACATCCTTTCTTTAGCTTCTCCCACTGCTGTCTTATCTGCACAGCCAGTGTGGTTCTGGGTAGAACTGCCACATGCTGTTATCTAGGCGATCACAGAGACAGAGATGCCCTTCATCATCGAGCCTGAACACATTAGGCACTTGAATGTGCTCTGTGCAGTACTTTAAAATGGTAGCCTCTAATTGATTGTCTTCACATGAGTGCTGCTTGCGCTTGACGTTGACTTTTGACGTTTGCTGCTGGAGTTTGGGGGGTTGCTTGATTGAAGAGCTCGATGTGTGACATTTTCATTTGAGATGAGCCTGCTTGCTTTCTAATTGCTTCATCCTCAAACTGTTTTCCAGTTTTCATGTTGCGGAGGGGATGAGTATAAAGATTGGGGAGTCAACCAGTACCATTTCTGCAATGGTACTGGTCCACTGGCCTGTGGGGTTCCATATACCTGTTGTCGCCGCAAGGTCAGTGTTGTCAATACACATTGAACAAACAAACACAAAATTGATCATTGATCATTGTCATCCTGCATCATCAGATGCCATGAACTTTCAACTGGGATCAAATCCCAGCAACACATTACTGCACTGTAACTGGAGTGATGAAACAATAATTCAAACATGGAATTGATGCTATAATCTGACAAATAAGCTATAAATGGATCAAATCTCATCAGACTTTGAGGGCATATTTCAGCATGTAAATTGGAAATATTGCAACCACGTGATGCAGAAACTGGGCTGCTGCAGACAGCCATCCTGTATGATAATGCCAGTGATTGATGGTTCAGATTTCTTGTGCTTTATCAAAGGCAAAAGAGACATTTCTAGTGGACACAACAGCATCTTGTCTCACTAACAGGAGACATGCTGTGACTCCTGTCCATGAGCTCAAAGCACTGATAGAGTCTCTGGAAGTAGTGGAGCTCTACTGGAGAAAATGAACATCAGAATCATCCAGCACTCGCACACAGACACCCATCGCCCCCAGAGATTAGAAAAGCTGAACATTGGTTAGGTTTCTGCTGTTATCAGTTTCTGTCATGGCTGCAAGCATTTTGCACACTCTTAAATTCACACTCCGTTTGATAGCAGACAGGAACATCCCTGTGAGGACCCTTACTGTCACAGACGTCCCTACAATGGCGTCTCTGCTCATCTTGTCTCTGACTCTCTGAATGTTGACTCTTGCACAGGTAGGAGAGGTCGTCAACACTCTGTGTGGTTACCAGACTCTGGACAAACTGGTAAGAGCAACAAGTTCTGTCTACAGCACTGACGTGTCACAGTGAAATTTATGATAATCATAATTGTGATGATAATCATGTGTCCAGACATAAATAAATTCCTATTATTGGGGGCCTAGCAGCAAAGCTGCAAAGCACCCATTGTTTGTAGCTTTTATTATTGGATATGGTCTTCAGACCACACCTAGCTGATAGTTCAAGTTTCATGTCTGAACTCCAAACAGTTTTGCCCCCAAACAGGAAGTAAGTCAATATCTCTGCGATGCATTGATGTATTGACATGAAACTTGGTGTATGGACTCATGACACCGTCCTGAGCAGGCATAGGCTTGCCTGCTATGCTGCTAGGCAACTATATTGTTGTTATTATTATTATTATTATTATTATTATTATTATTGTTGTTGTTGTTGTTGTTGTTGTTGTTGTTATTATTGATCCAAATTCCGCTGCAATTGAAGTCTGACAGCCCCTAGAACGCTATGGTGTATTCTGTAAGAATATTCTGTTCATTTGATTTACAGACTTGTCATGGTGTGTCTGCTCGATGGCAGGAAGTGACATGCAGATTCTGTTATGCTAATTGACTAATTTTTTCCATCCTCCAGCATCTAGTTAACTAAGTGAAAGTAAGAATCCGTTCTGCTGTGTGACACCTTTGGACAGTTCCACTTCAGCTTGTTAGTTTTCTGTCTCGGGTTTAAAAGTGAGACTTTGTTCTTGATGTCTTCTTCTGGTCTGTGTATCAGCGTGAAACCCTGCATGAGGACATCCATGTGCGCGGCTGCATCCATGCAGTCAACCTCTGGATGAGTGACAACATTGGAATAACCATTGCACTGTGCTGCACTATTGGGCTGCCTCAGGTAATTTAAAACTCATCCCACCGATTCACTGACACTGAACCAGGGCTGAAGCTCTCTTTCCAACCAAATGCACCTCTCCAAACTTAGCCTTTATATCTGAACCGTGAACTCACCACTTCCTGTCTTCTGAGAATATAATGTAAATCTGATGTTTTCCATGCTACATACAAAACCTGTTTTAGCACCACCAGAAGGCTTGACATTGATGGTGGTCTAAGTTTTTTTTCTGACCGTTCTTGTACTTTTTTTTTTTTTTTTTTTTTTTTTTGGTAAATCTATATTTGTGAATCTGTCCACAAATCTTACCATGCATCCATTTTGAATTGTCACTGAAGAGCTTCAGTGGGGAGTAATTACAGTAAATACTTTCCTAAACTTGTCACATAAATGACACACCACTGCTGCAGAATAAATAAAAAGGAAAATAAACTTGGTCCAGTTAAAAATAAAGATAATTCTCTGCCCTCACATCAATCTTAACTTGTTTAACAGACCTGACTTTGAAGCACTTTGCTGTGCTTTTTATTTCTTTCAGTGTGTTGATCCTATAAAGAAGTATTTCTTCTACAAACAGTACAGTCCAGATCAGGTTCATCAGAGCAGTGCCAGTACTCTGTGATAGGACAGTTTTGTAGCGGACCTCCACTTACATGATGAAAACATGCACAAAACATACACTACTCTTCATAAGTGAAGAGTAGTGCTATTATTACATGATTCAAACCCTGTTAATGTTATCTAGGAAAGGTGAAATTGATGTGAACGGGTTGTCTCGACTGAAGAGCTGTTTGCAGCTGTACAGCTGTGTTACAGAGTGATGCCCCTTTTTTAATCTCATAGAAGACAGAAAGAGAAGACAAAAAGACAACAGTCAAGTCAAGTCATCTCGGCCTGTCATCAAGTTACTCACAGAATCCTTGTTAATTATCTGATGATCTGCTGCGCTATCGTCTGTCATTTGAAGCAGTGACCGTGGCCGTCACAGGAAGCTAAGCAGCTTCTCAGATGGTGCGCTCTGAATGTTTGTACACAGCTCTCTGTTAATAAGAAAGAAAGCAGACAGATAACAGATTTTTACCATTGGAGATTGGCACACCCTGAAGTTTTGACAACACAGTCGATCAGGGAGGCAACCAGATCACCTGTCCTATTCTCACAAAGCAGTGAAATGCTGCATTGTAGAAGCCAGCATGGATGAATGGAGTGGATTCAGGACAGTATTCAAATGGTAGAGTGTGCAACCCATGTAACGAGGCTGAGCCTTTATCTACAGGCCCTGTCAATGCACCCCAATTCTAAATACTATAATACTCATGAGCCTCAGCTGCCATTGCTATGGAGAAGAAGCCAGTCAGTGGTAGCATAATTAAAACACTGTTTTTGCAGTTCTGAGTGGAACACCGTGTCATCACTGTCAAAATAAATGGACTCAGAATTCCAAAGTAGTTTTCTCAGCAGTGTCATCTGGCCCTCGTGTCAGTCATTTCATGTTTCTGGCTAAAATGTGCAGAAATGTGCAAACGTTTTGTCTCCCCTTTCTGGTAATGAGTGATTCCACAAACATTGTCAGCACGTGCTCATGATGTACGCCTCCAACGCTCTATCGTTATGGTTACCGCCCCTTCAGCTCTCCAACCCGCAGTGTCTGTGGGGAAATTAATGAGCATTTCATTTCCACAGACAGAGCCACCCCTTTCATTACTCTGTAGCACTTCATACTATCAATGTAGCTCATTTAAACCCATCTGACCAAAGTTGTAAGCAGAGAAGATCTGGCATCAGTCCAGCATTCATTTTCACAATTGATTCATGAAGAATGAATGAATAAATGAAGTGTTGTCTGTAGCTGGGTTAGGCTCATGATTCCTCCTGATCTCACGCAGCTGCTGGGGATCATCCTGAGCTGCGTCTTCTGGAACCTGCTGGTGGACATGAGTGAGTCAGCTGACATGGTCGACTTCAAGCTCAAGAAGGCAGAGATCGAGTACAGTGAGCTGGACCTAGCTGGCGCTGGCTGGTGTATGTGCCTGCCGAGGGATGGCGGCTACCTGCCCATTCCCGCCTCTGAGCCCGAACTCGACCCCATTGACGTTCACCTGCAGAAGCTCAAGAAGCAGCCGCCTCGCACGCACGCTCAGCTCCGAGAACTGCAGCAGTCCAGATCAGCCACTGGACTGGACGAGGTAGATGTTGGTCGGAAGCAGAAAAGGGAACACTGAGGGGTCTATTTGTTCTGTCATTGTAATCATTTAATGTGTTGGAGTTTTGTTGCACTACTTAATGGTTGAAGCTGTCTGTCATTGGATCAAGAGAAATGTGGTCAGCTGAAGGGATCAGATGTTTTTGGCACACTAACTTTGTTGTCACGAGAAAAAAACAAAGGAACAATCTGCAACATTGGCTTTAACAAATCTTTTGTGTTGTTTGTGAGTTGAAGGATTTTTGGCATTATATCACATTTTATTACTTTTTTTTTTTTTTTTTTTTTTTAAACTTTTGAAATTGAGCTCTGTCTCATGTGCTAAAGCTTACCTCAGGCTGTGTGGAAAACAGCCCAGTAGTCAGAGCACAGTACTATGTTGTGTATAAATTAATGGTAGCTTGAAAAGACGTTTTTCAGTGTCTGAGAAATAGGAATAGCCAAGTATGTCTTGCTTATAGCGTCTGTGACGGATGTATACAGTTTGTAGTTATTATTATTATTTTATTTTATTATGATTTTAATTGTGTGCAACATTGTACATTTTAAGGAGCTTGTGTCCATATAGCATCTTTTTTTCTGGCAGAAAAGAGCAGGCAAGGCACCAGGGAGAACTGCACAGCTAACAGCCAGCTTACAGTGCACAGGGTTATAAAATCACAGAAGCAGTCACCAACAACATTCAGAACGTTCAGTGTCCGACTGATCTGCTTCCACAAACGTGCTTTTGAGTTACAGAGCCCTGCAGAAATAAATTGGATCGCTCTGAAAAAAGTTGGCTTCTTCGCTTTTTCTACCGGAGGCCACATGCTGCTGTATACACTCTCCTCAGTGGAAACACCTGAAAAAAGACAGTGTCACCCAGGGAAAAAATGCAATATGGACACAAGCTCGAAGACTGATAGTTATGGAATGCATGTTTTGTACTGTATATGAAGTAAGTTTAAAAAAATGTTTACATGTTAGGCTCTCATTGGGGGGGCTTCAGTCTGTTCCATTTTTAACTAAACTTTATATTCCTTCCTTTTAAAGAAACAACTAAAGGGATTCTCCTCTCTCTCTCTCTCTCTCTCTCTCTCTCTCTCTCTCTCTCTCTCTCTGTTTTTTTGTATCTGAGTTATGCACTGTTTTGAGCTTCCCCCTAGCTCCTGCCTTGTATCAGCACTACTGTTCTTGTCAATAAAGCTGAATTTGTCTACGATTTTTTTTTTTTTTTTTTTTTTTTTTTTTTTGCTTTAACGTAATGAAGTTGAAGATGTCATTTCTGCTGCTTCCAGAGATAATTAATTACTTTTCACACAATCTCTCACAATTAAGCTTCTTACAAACAAAGGAAAGTCGTACAGTTCCATGTAGAGCGTGATAGTACTGTAGTATAATAGAGATGTAGTGTTAAATGTTTTAGATTTCTGAAACATTAGCAAAGCAAATTATTAAAAGTAGCCTGTATTCTCTGCCTTTGTTGGCATATTGCAGATCTCCACAGGCTGAAGGGACCAAAACTTTGCAGGGAACTTTTCATTCCTGCAAACTTTTTACTACTGCTGCGTTTCAATAATATTAGGAGACTTGAAGTCCCACTAGAAATTTCCAGAGGCCATAATCCACATAGGCCCTCTCCCAGAAAGACATGCACATGCATTCAATGTATACATGTAATATTATAAATAATACTTATGTGTAAGAATAAAATGTCTGAATATAATCAATATGTAAAAGAAGAATGTATTCATGTCAGGAAGGTCCTTACTGCATTGTGATTGGCTGAGAAGCTCGAGCAGGGTCACGTTCATGATCAACGTGGAAGGAAGAGTTAAAAAGTAAGTATGGCAGCAAACTGTTGTACTGTACTATAGTAAGTACTTGCAAAAATGATTTGTACATGACATTTATGTACTGAAGTTAAGAAGTGTCACTGATCATGAACACACATAATACCAAGCTCTTAAAACTGCTGTGTGTTAGGGAGGAATCACAGGATATCCAGGGCCAATGAGTGATACTTTCTTTAATAAAAAAAAAAAGAAACCATCAGAAGAAATACAAGTTCAACAGATCTACCGTCCTCCATGGAGCCAGCAGGTTTTGAACTTGGGTGGACCAAGAAAACAATTTCTAAGACTTCTAATGCCCAGTCTTCAATTTTTGTGGAAGAAGGCAAAATGAACTTGGTATGTATTGACTGATTGATTGTATCATTGAGATGCTGAAGTCACGATAATCATTTATTACATTTAAATAGCTATAATATGTGTGATAGTACTGGTATATGTCAAGTTTTTGTATGCGTTCACTGTCAAATATACACTGCTCAAAAAAATGTAAGGATCACTTTGAAAACATCAGGGGCCTCATGTACGAATACTTGCGTGGATTTCCTACTAAAACTTGCCGTACGCCAGAACCCGGAAACTGTCGTACGCACAAAAATATTCAGATGTATCAAAGTGTGCGTAAGCATGGATCCAAGCACGTTTCTTTTGTACATGCCAATCAACATGGAATTGAGCGCACGTGCAACTCCTCCCTGTCCACGCCCCATTTACATATGCAAATCTATTTAAATAGGCCTGGACCTGAGATTACCCTCTTCGCCCGATCAGATAACGCGTGATGAACAAAGGAAGAAAATGAATTTTACAGAGTCTGATATTCTACTGAATGAAGTGGAGATTCTGTTTGGTACCCTGTCAACACGGATAAATTTGACCAAAAAAAAACGTGAGTGTTAGCGTGTGTGTGAGGCTGTAAATGGTGGGATCCGAGCAGCGCACACACAGGTGTGGACAGGTGTGGCGCTGCGGCTGACATTTTACGCCCGCTTTTACTGACAAGAATACTGAACACAGGGAGACAATCAGGGCTTGTTAGAAAGCTCTGCAGCTTTAATTTCACCAGCAGAAAATAAAGAAAACCAAAAACATGATTTTTGAATGCCACATGCCCAAATATGCACTGGCACGGCTTCTGGGTAAGTAAAGAGTTTATTCGTTTAATTGTCCCGTATGTAAAGCAGCGTTGCATACGGGACAATTAAACGAATAGAAGCCACCCATCGCGCACCGTGCCAGCCTCCAGCCTGTTCCCAGCCATGCTGTTAGTCATAATGAATGAGTCGTGCGTTGAACCAGGCTACCTTGTGTGGGAATGTATAATAATGTTTGAATTAAAATAGACGTGTGTTAAATGTATCTGGGTAAGTTAAGGTCACACGAGTATATTGCTTTTGATGTTGTGTAAATAGTATAAGTGTTTTGCAGGAGTTGCAGGTTCAAGGCCTACACACAGAGAGAGAGACGAGCAGATAAGCAGAGAAATAGGAGACTCCCCTTTGTTAGAACTGAAAGCAGACTCAGAACATCTTAATATTGTGGATTATATTATCTGAAGTGCCTAATAATCATTTAAGAATATTAAACTGTGTGATTATGTTGTGAACTATTGCTTTTAAGAATGTTGTATAACCAGCAGGTGTTTTTGCAGATTACAGTTTGTCTGAGTGCAATCCCACGCCTGAGGTCTGTGTGTGAGCACAACTAGAAACTGTTACAAGCATCTGATCTAGGCACGGAGTGTACCCAAGACACAATGGTCCAGAAAAGAGCACACACACACACCGGGCATCGGCTGAACTCAGCAGACTACTGTATGAAGATAATAACAAATATGTAACCGTTTGTGTGATTTAATAAAAACTAGCTGGAGCCAGAGAGAGCTCAGAACTCAGCAGCGTGAGTGTGCAGATCGCGGGGTCTGTAAGAACTCAGAGCTGTGTTCTCCCTCTTGCAACAGGTGAAACTGGAGTACTTGTCTTTGTCTTCTTTAAACTCATATCTCTCTGCTCTACATCAGGTCTACAGAATTCGGGTGGTTTGAATCACCACAACAATTTGGGGGCTCGTCCGGGATCAACTGAAAAGTTGGATCAGACCTGATTGAACTTAATTGGGTTTCATTGGGCTTAAGGACCAGGTACGAAAGACAAAGCACGGCCATGGCAACATAAAGGTAAGCAGAAACTTGTCTGCATTGACCACCACTAAATTGAAACGTGTCCTAAGTCTCAGTAGTAACTGTCTTAAATTAAGAGATGTGTTTGAAGAAACAAAGGCATTAAACTGGTGTTTTAAAGAAAAAAAAAAAATCTGTGGTTGAAGATGCAAGACCCAGTATAGGAACCTGTGAGCATCTATTAACGAGACCAAACTTTGAAAATAAGCTGTGAGTCCTCTGATAGCAAGACCAGTAATTAGCCAAAAACCTGTGAGCGTCCATTGACAAAACCGTGTCCTCGAGTGTGGCAACTCCACAATATTCTGACGAGGTAGTTTGTTTTAGCTGGGTTGGAGGCCCGGGGAGGTGAGGACCCCTGAAGTAGCCACAAGTCTGTGCGTTGAAGATAGCGAGACCAGTATTAGGAACCTGTGAGCATCTTTAACAAGACCCAGAACTTGAGGTAAAATAACTGTGAGTCCTCGGATAGCAAGACCAGTAATTAGCCAAAAACCTGTGAGCGTCCATGACAAGCCAGTCTTAAAGTGTATTTGCTTGCTCTTAAAAACATCAATGTCCTATATGTGTTGATTTTACATGTATTTGTACACACTTACATATAGTGTTAGAAAGTAGGTACAATCACGAGTGTGAATGGTGGGAGGTGAACGCTGAAACAACATAACTGCACTATCTAGGCGGTTGTGGATGTAAGTGAACAGTCCTCCACCTGACTAAATATAAGGTCTGGTATCATGATTCAAGGCTAGTCGGCCAGACCTAGATAAAAATAACATAATCTTTGAGAAGGTAAAACCCGCCGGGAGAGTTGCATAAATAAAGTACACTAGAACAACAAGATTTAAAAGAGTTAAAAGGTCCCAGTAAAAACTTAGAAGCACGTCTGGAAACACAATAGCTTAGTTTGAACATCCATAATCACTCCTACAAAACCAAATTTGGGGTAAAGCATGTATGTGAATGTGTATGACTGCTAGGCTCACTTGAATCTAGATTAAGAATTTATTTGTGTGTGAATAGTACGAACAAAAGATCAATAGTACTTTTATTCAGAAACTCTATAGCACCTCTTTCCAATGTGGTAAATTGATAAAGTTTGGCAGTTTAAGACAGAGCTCTGACAAATGGACGGAGATTTGACAGAGAAAGACGATGGGGGGTGGGGACCCAGCAGCTCGTACAAGACTGTGACTGAACAGCTGTTAGAGATGCAGCGTGTAGTGCGGGCATGCACGGCAGTAAAGACACGACTGAGATCATAAAACGATGAGAGGGTGTGAGTAAGGTGTTGTGTATGTTGGATGTGAGAGGGAGGACAGAAATGATAAGGGACGGTTAGGTAAGTTTTGGTGGGGCCGAGCAAAAGCGGCAGGAGAGGAAAAGAAAGGAGAGAAAGTGGGTAGAGATTGAGATAACAGGGAGTGGCAGGATCCTGAGAGAGGGAGGATGAACCCTCTAGCTATAACCCTGTTGATTTAACTCCACAGTAACTATGATGACATCCTGCGCCCCTCACACGCTTATGACCACTAGATCTAAATCACAAGCTAATCAGAAACTGATGCCACTCATTCAGTCCAGCAATGGACAAAATCGCCCTTTTGGGATAGGTGATGTACAAGCCCTGGTTGTTAAATTACCTCCCCTAGTGAAGGAGGCACCCGTGGCTTGCACAGCTTGATAGCCTGACCGCAGGACCGAGATTAGCCTTAGAGACTTCAGGGCAGTTATATCCAGGTGCCTCACTGGAGCAGACGTTAGGGAAATTGAGATAGACGCACAAACAAACCACAGGCGATGACACCCATTCACACGCGTCAGCACAGCAGTAGGCAGGGCCATGAGAGCTAAGTATCCTTCCCCAATGCAGCAGCCATGCCCAAGATAAAATGGGATCCTAAGCAAAATCCCAGAGAGTTTCTAGATAAGAGCAAAGACACATGGATTAAACGCCCAACAGGTAGGGGCTCCAGACCTCTGTCCGTGCCCCACTGGGCACCCACAGCCCCCACCTTTGCAGCCACCACCCAGAGACAGGCAGTATCCGGGGGAGGGGCGCATGGAGAGGGGGACGGGAGGGGTGGAAACGAAATGAGGTGGGCGGCGTCACCTGGAGATTGTTGTCACCACTGTGGAGCTCAAGGCCATTGGCAACGTGACTGCCCCCCTAGAAACAGCAGAGTGGATCCAGCTAACCCCTACCCGGCCGGAAGGGAGGGGACAGAATGGCCCGCCTTTACCCTACACCCCTGGCACCGCCTATGCCAACTGGAGGAGGGAGGCGCCACCAGATGCCAGTCACAGAATGGGACCGCTGGGAGGGTGTGGAGACCAATATCAACAATGACACACCCCACAGGAGGCCAGACACATTAACCTGGCAGATCCAAATGCTGTCAATGAAAGTAGGAGGACAGACTGTGAGACACTCGTATGTGCACTCCCCACAGTGCCACTAAACTTGTTAGGAAGAGACCTCCTGATAAACTGGGGCCTCTATCCTTTGTAGTCCGCATGGATTAAAGGTGACTCTACCTGATGGCACTATGTTCCACTGTAAAAGACCAGCCACCTGGAGGGCAGTATCTACTCCAACCCATTGAGGAAACATATGCTGACATTTTGGGGAATGCTCCAACCAGAAACTGTTTCGAACACCGGTGTGCTTTCTGCCTACCTACAGTGGAAGCCCTGGACTGTCGCTCTCAGCCATGTGTCTCTCCACCCGATCCTCCCCACGTAACTCTGTTTTATGATAGGCTGCAGACAGATTGGTATCCAGACAAAATTTCAGGATCACATTGGAAGGGAAAGATTGGGTGAGTATTTAACATCCA
This sequence comes from Larimichthys crocea, assembly GCF_000972845.2. Classification (NCBI taxonomy): domain Eukaryota; kingdom Metazoa; phylum Chordata; class Actinopteri; family Sciaenidae; genus Larimichthys; species Larimichthys crocea. The sequence continues at coordinate 35,705,257 of NC_040020.1, forward strand.
GAACATATAGTGGCGCCTGAGGGGGTAGGGCGGGGTTTAATCTGAGTCCAGAACCAATTAGGTGTACATGATGTCTGCGAGGCTGCACCACACGTCTCACTGGCTCTGCACCCACAACATCAGGCTAAGAGTAGGAGGCATGGTAAAGCGAGCCCTGAGCAGCATTATCACCTCAAACAGATTAGCTTACGCAGCAGAGCTAGCCACGCCAAATTACCACTACCTTTCCACCTGATGCTCTGTAACAGAAAACTGCATGAATGGTATTCTGTCCAGAGAAAAGGGGGGGATAGGATAATAATGATGTACAATAGTGTAATGCTAGACAATATGGAAAAAAGACACCCAGACTGCACACAACACGTGGCAGGATAGCAAAGCTATACAAAAAACTGCACCCACATAGTCATGGGTCACCAGTTAAACGTCTCTGACACACATAGTGTGGTGGCTTACATCAACTCAGAGACATTTACAGCTAGTGAGCAAAGAGCAGAAGGTGGCAGTCATTGAAGCACTCCGACTAGGAGAAGGACAGGAAGTCAACATCTACACAGACTCAGCATAAGCAGCAGGAGCAGTGCATGTAGTTAGGGCGTGGTTGAGAGCAGATTTCTGAACAGCCGGTAACAAACCAATCAGACATGAGACTGAGATGAAAGAATTGGCCGAAGCCACTATTGCTTTCCAAAAAGTAGCAGTCATTAAAATGTAAAGGACACAATGTGGGAGCAGACAGAGTGACACAGGGAAACAACGCAGCCGACCAAGCAGCAAAACAGCCGCAGGGTACATTACGGACCGAAAGACTGTACTTATGTGTTCAGGACTGAGCTACAACCAGAAATCGACATGACCAGAGTAATCGAACTACAAAATAAGGCGTCTCCCCAAGACAAGTCACTGTGGAAAGCCAGGAGGTGCACAGAGACAGACGGGACTATGGAGAGGACCAGACGGCCGACCCATTTTACCTCCAGGACTAAGACAGACAAGCCATGAAGAAGCTCATGGGTGGGACATGTGGGCGTTGCCCAGATGATGAGAAATCTTGATAATTGGTGGCATCCATTTCTAAAAGACATGGCTCAGTACTTGATCAAAACATGTGAACAATGTACAAATTTAACCCCAGACATGGTTTTCCTGAGAAAATCAGGTCAGATAATGGCACCCATTTTAAGAGAACCAAGATCCAGAAGGTAGTGGCCATGTTGGGCCTCAAACACGCTTTTGGTACAGTATATCATCCCCAATCACAAGGTAAAGTGGAAAGAATGAATCAAACTGTCAAAACAAGATTGGGCAAAATCTGTGCACAGACCAAATTGAATTGGCTAGACGCTCTACCACTAGCTCTGATGTCTATCAGAAGCTCGTATAATCAAACCACAAGGTTTACCCCCCACGACGTTGCAGAGGGGAGGGCTTTCCCCGGACCACATTCCAGACCCTTTTGCTACATGTGATGATCAGAATCTAACCTCTAAAGCTTATTTTCACGAACTGCAGAGCTTGTGTCAGCATTCTCCAACAGGTCACAAGCCAGCAGGAAGGAGGACAAACATACTCCACCGCCAGAGTAGAGTGGGTCCTGCTAAGGGTCATCAAGAGGAAGTGGTCGGAGCCAGGTGGACAGGACCATTTCAGGTGACAGAGAGAACCTCCCACGCCTCCGCCTGAGGGGAAAAGGAGACACCTGGTTCCATTGGAGCCATGCGCAGCAGCTGAGGAGCCCCAGCGTTCCTTGAGCGAGATCCAGACGAATCTCCAAGAAAAGAGCACTGAGTCGGCTGACTCAGAAACCGATCCCACCTCAACAAAAAGGGGCAGAATATCCCCTGGTGGTGATCCTAGGCTCCAGGCAGTCTAACCCTGGGTGATGCAGAAAGAAGATCTTCAAGAGGCATCGTGTTCAGTTTTTTATTCATCCAACTATAACTTTACTTTTTAGCTTATCATTTACTCACCTATGTGTTATTAATCATCGTTGCAGATTGCTAAAGAGTTAGTGTGTGATATAGCCCTAAATAAGGTTGGCAAAATCTCCTAGGGGTGTACCGCCTAGGACACGAGATAGAAAAAAGGTCTTATCAACCAGAAGGTTTGCTTGCTTTATTATTTTACTCAACTTCATTTTTTATAACCGAAACAAAGTGTTTGGTTTTAAATACGTAAATGCATACCCACATTCCTCCCCATTAGTAGTGGTTTGATTGTTATCTCTATTGTAATTGTGTCTATCATCCTCTGGATTTACTGTGAGCTCCCCCCCCAAAATTGTAGATCTCCATGCAAAAGGGGGACACTCACAGTAAATGTTAGATCCGACGGCAAAAAACATGATAAATTGATCTCTTTGGAGAGATCAAAAGGGGGAATTGTGGGAATGTATAACACTTGCCACGATGTTAGTTAGCTGCATTCGCGCATCACATATGATTTGAACATTGATGGAATGAAAATGTTCCTACTTAGTAAAACAAATTCATCCTGTGATTGCGCTTTTATAGCAATGTGTGTGCAGTCAATAGCTCCGATTACATTAGGGAAACCGGCTCTCGCTGCAAATTGCGCTTTAATGTCGGCTGTTTCAGCATTGTACGGAATCTGATGTACCAGGAAGACATTCGGATGATTCGTCCACACAGCGGCATGGCTCGGCTCAGGGTTGACTAGCACACTCCTGACCGATCGGCCAGCTCCCACTGGAATTCCCCTGTTGCCAGGAACGCCAGCGTAGTCAGACAGCCGGCCCGCTGGCCCCCGTTGCGCTCTCGGGCCGGCCGCAGCTCTGCGCACAACTCCAGTAACACTGGCCTTGGTAACAGAAATCGTCTTATGAGCCAATTATCATTGTTTGCAAGTAAATCCTTGCGTTCCTTAAATCGCTCACGGCGGATTGCCATTTGCAAGGTCCTCTAACAACGCTAACGCTGCCTTGTTAATATCATTTTCTTCATCACATTACGCATGCTTTTATATCCACCCATATAACTGCAAACACGTGGGTGCGTTAATTGTTCATAAGTGTGTCTCTGATGTGCACATCACTCTGATGACTACTTGTTTTTTGTACATGAGGCCCCATTGGCACGCTCACGTTTCAAAGTCAATCAAACGTGAAACAATCGTAGAAATGTGCGTTTGCCCCACGCCCATTTCATAGCTGTCGTACGCACGTTTCTACAGCTATTGTTCCTTTGGCGACACTTGGTGGTGACGCTGGGAAACTGTTAATAATGTGAAAACAAGTAGTCATCAGAGTGATGTGCACATCAGAGACACACAAAGCATGCGCAATGTGATTAAGAAAATATTAACAATGGCAGCGTTAGCGTTGTTAGAGGACCTTGCAAATGGTGCAATCCGCCGTGAGCGATTTAAGGAACGCAAGGATTTACTTGCAAACAATGATAATTGGCTCATAAGACGATTTCTGTTACCAAGGCCAGTGTTACTGGAGTTGTGCGCAGAGCTGCGGCCGGCCCGAGAGCGCAACGGGGGCCAGCGGGGCCGGCTGTCTGACTACGCTGGCGTTCCTGGAACAGGGGAGAATTCCAGTGGGAGCTGGCCGATCGGTCAGGAGTGTGCTAGTCAACCCTGAGCGAGCCATGCCAGCTGTGTGGGACGGAATCATCCGAATGTCTTCCTGGTACATCAGATTCCCGTACAATGCTGAACAGGCCGACATTAAAGCGCAATTTGCAGCGAGAGCCGGTTTCCCTAATGTAATCGGAGCTATTGATGCACACCATTGCTATAAAAGCGCAATCACAGGATGAATTTGTTTATCTAAGTAGGAAACATTTTCATTCCATCAATGTTCAAATCATATGTGATGCGCGAATGCAGCTAACTAACATCGTGGCAAGGTAGCCTGGTTCAACGCACGACTCATTCATTATGACTAACAGCATGGCTGGGAAACAGGCTGGAGGCTGGCACGGTGCGATGGGTGGCTTCTATTCGTTTAATTGTCCCGTATGCACCGCTGCTTACATACGGGACAATTAAACGAATAAATCTTTACTTACCCAGAGCCGTGCCAGTGCATATTTGGCATGTGGCATTCAAAAATCATGTTTTGGTTTTCTTTATTTTCTGCTGGTGAAATTAGAGCTGCGAGCTTTCTAACAAGCCCTGATTGTCTCCCTGTGTTCAGTATCTTGTCAGTAAAAGCGGGCGTAAATGTCAGCCGCAGCGCCACACACCTGTCCACACCTGTGTGTGCGCTGCTCGGATCCCACCATTTACAGCCTCACACACACGCTAACACGGGACTCACACCGAACGCGGAACAGAAGCGGAACGGTACTTTGCCCGTGTCAACTCCAACCGGACGCGGGATCAGCCGCGGAACGGCAGCGGGCAAGCCGGCCGTATTCACGCGAGTCACGAGATCACGCGAGAATCCTGGACACCACGAGACCCCGCGATAAACAGTGTATAAAGAAACAACAACAACAAACAGCTGATTTGCTTCTCCGACGTGAGGAGATTATAAAAAGCATCTGTTGTGTCATAATGATGTGTGTTGTTCCACGTCAACAATTGTCTCTCGTTGAGACCCTTTGATCGATTTTTGATCACCTGGTGCCACCGGTCATGACGTAACGTTGATGTAAAGTTGTAAAAAGCTACATGAACTGAGTATTGTGTTTTATTTTGAAAGGGGGCGGAAGTTTTTCGTTGATTCAAGGCCGGTTTCCTGTCTGGTGCGCAGTGCTCTCTTGAAATTTACGAGGTTCAGCCGCGGGCTCGCGGAGGAAGAGAAATAGAAATCTGCGGAAGCTCGCGCCATGGCGCGGGAGCACGCTCTGACCCGGTCCGATCCGCGCCCGGTGTGAGTGCTCTCATTGACTAGACTGGATTCTATTTGCTACGGTGACCGCGGCGGTGCCGTTCCGCTTCCGTTCCGCGTCCGGTGTGAGTTGGCCTTAACACTCACGTTTTTTTTTGGTCAAATTTATCCGTGTTGACAGGGTACCAAACAGAATCTCCACTTCATTCAGTAGAATATCAGACTCTGTAAAATTCATTTTCTTTCCTTTGTTCATCGCGTTATCTGATCGGGCGAAGAGGTGAATCTCAGGTCCAGGGCCTATTTAAATAGATTTGCATATGTAAATGGGGCGTGGACAGGGAGGAGTTGCACGTGCGCTCAATTCCATGTTGATTGGCATGTACAAAAGAAACACACTTTGATACATCTGAATATTTTTGTGCGTACGACAGTTTCCGGGTTCTGGCGTACGGCAAGTTTTAGTAGGAAATCCACGCAAGTATTCGTACATGAGGCCCCAGATCTCAATGGAAAAAAAAATATGCTGGAGATCTTTCCTGATATGGACTGGGCAATGTGTTAGGAATGAAAGGATGTCACATCTTTTAATGGAAATAAAAATTAGCTACCTACAGAGAGCTGAATTCAAAGACATCCCCAAAATCAAAGCAAACAACTGATGCGGCAGGCTAGCCATTTTGCTAACATTTTTTTGCTAATTTCTTTCAATTTGTATGGCCTCCACGTGCTTGTATGCATGCCTGACAACTGGCGTCGGATGGACCGAAACATGATGTCCCAGGGGTGTTCTACTGGATTTAAGTCAGGAGAGCGTGGGGGCCCAGGGCCCACTGCACTAGTGTAGGGTCTGACAATGGGTCCAAGGATTTCTTCCCGATACCTAATAGCAGTCAGGGTGCCGTTGTCTAACCTGTAGAGGTCTATGCATCCTTCCAGAGAAATGCCTCCCCAGACCATCACTGACCCACCACCAAACCAGTTATGTTGAATGATGTTGCAGGCAGCGCAACATTCTCAACAGCTTCTCCAGACCCGTTCATGCCTGTCACATGTACTCAGGTAGAACCTGTTGTCATCTCTGAAGAGCACAGGGGGCCAGTGGCAGACCTGCCAATTCTGGTGTGTGGCAAATGCCAGTCGAGCTCCATGGTGCCAGACACAGGGTCCACTACAGGATGTTGGGCCCTCAGGCCACCCTCATGAAGTCTGTTTCTGATTGTTTGGTCATAGACATCCACACCAGTGGCCTCCTGGAGGCCATTTTATAGGGCTCTGGCCGTGTTCATCCTGTTCCTCCTTGCACAAAGGAGCAGATACCGGTCCTGCTGATGGGTTAAAGAACTTCTACGGTCCAGCTCTCCTAGAGTAACTTCCTGTCTCCTGGAATCTCCTCCATGCTCTTGAGACTGTGCTGGGAGACACAGCAAACCTTCTGGCAATGGCCCATATTGATGTGCCACCCTGGAGGAGTTGGACTACCTGTGCAACCTCTGTAGGGTCCAGGTGCTGCACCATGCAACCTGTAGTGACACTGACCCTAGCCAAATGCAAAACTAATGAGAAATTGGTCAGAAAAGATGAGGAGGGAAAAAATGTCAGCAGCCTCCACCTGTTTTGGGGGTTGTCTCATTGTTGCCCCTCTAGTGTACCTGTTGTTAATTTCATTAACACCAAAACAAATGAAAACAGCTCTCTTCACTTGCCTTGTTGACGGCCCAGAATTGCCTAAGACAATCTAAGATGTTAGAAGATTAAAAAACTGTTCTCAGTTTAAGAATTATGTTGCGGTCTGTATTTCTACACTGGCTACTCGTATAGAAGGGAAGACGTTCAGTAACTGCTTTCAGCTTGAATCTTATGAAGATGAGGCTTATTTGGCCAATGCTAGCTGTCTGAGGCCACTGAGGAAGTTAGAAGACCAGAATGTGCTTGTAGATGAGATCCTGATCATACAGTGATACACAGAGTCTTTTGAGAGGTCCTTTTTTATCCTCTGTTTTCCTAAGAAGTCATGAGGTCTCTCTCTGTCTCTCTCTCTCTCTCTCTCTCTCACCACCACCATCTGTAAACATGTCTCATTAATGGATGTTACTAACTAAACTTCTTCCCCGGAGTTTCTGTGCTCTGTCGTCCAGCAGGTTCTCATGGATCGTGGCTGCTGCTGTGGTCCTGCATGACGTCCTCTACATATATTATTACTGTCATTATTGTTACTGTTGTGGAGAAATTGCTGAAGTCAAAGGTCAATGGTCAGGAAGGAAGAAAGTGTTCAGGAGCCTCTGATGTCTTATGCTGTATTATTTATTGACACTTGGCCAAGGAGAACTAGAGACACTCTCAAAGTACACCTGAAGTGCTTGAGTCGGTCTCACATTCTGACGAACTCGTGATGGTGGATATACTTTAAACCCAAAGATCACACCCCATATACTATACGCCCCAGAATTAGTCAAAGAGAATGTCTTTACTCTTGGAGGTGTTATTGTCAACATATTCTAGTCTGGGGACACAGATGTCCGCTTACGCAGATTGGAACAGCAACAACAAGCTATCTATTATGACTAGGAAGGCAGCAACAGGCCTCTTCGACCCTGGCCACCACAGTGTTGAGATATGGTGGCACCTAGTCAAAGACAAACAATTAATACTGCCGAGGACCACAAGGCTTACACGTGGCCTCAACTACTAAGGATAGAAAATTCCATAACAGTTACCATATCTCCATTACAGTTTATAGTTAGTTAATGATTTGCTGCTGCTGTGCATCTTTGTCTCTCTATCTCTATCACAGGTTCCACTGCTACTGTAGTCATTTTATCAGTCATTGTAATTCATTGTCATTTTATCATTCATTGTGATTCATTGTCATTTTATCAGTCATTGTAATTCATTGTCATTTTATCATTCATTGTAATTCATTGTCATTTTATCAGTCATTGTGATTCATTGTCATTTTATCAGTTATTGTAATTCATTGTCATTTTATCAGTCATTGTAATTCATTGTCATTTTGTCAGTCATTATAATTGTACAATATGTTTGTGTTGATTTGTCCTGTACACGTGACATCCATTGCACGTCTGTCCGTCCTGGGAGAGGGATCCCTCCTCTGTGGCTCTTCCTGAGGTTTCTTCCACCTTTTTTCCCTGTTAAAGGTTTTTTGTGGGCAAGTTTTTCCCTCACTCGAACCGAGGGTCTAAGGACAGAGGGTGTCACTCCCTGTACAGATTGTGAAGCTTTGTGACTTTGGGCTATACAAATAAAATCTGATTTGATTTGAATATTAGCAGTATCCACACCTGTGCCTTTGATTGAAGGGAAAGCTTGACCAGTTTTATGTGCTGGGGAACAGAAGATTTGATACGTTCACCTGAAGCTTCACCCCCAGATTTGGTGCACTGGATGGTTAAACAGGAGCTTCCCATCATATATATGCCGTGTGTTTCATCCTCCTTTTCATAGTTTCACTGCTCTTTATATCTGCACCTCTTCACACCTGCAGTCCCACTCCAATAAGTTTTAACAGACTGCTTTCAATAGCCCCTCTCAATTCTTCTTCACTTTGCAAGTTCGTTCAATGTGAGCAGAGACAGAGGGATAGTCATCAGTACAATCAATGAGCAAGCTTCAACTAGATTTATAGTTAAGAGAAGGGAGATTTTTTGGAGCAAAAAGTCAGTGTAGTTTGTCATTTTGAGAGAAAAGTTCAAGATTCCTGCTCTCACTAACCGTGTTCAGTTATATCACACAGTGTTTTGTGCTGAAGTGCTGTAATTTACTTCTGGGTGACAGTTCCCTCTCTACCTCCATTACAGTTACTCATTTTCTCCCAGAAGGCCTTTGGACAACACAGAGAGAAGGGTGTGCATTGCTGCTCACAGTTAAGGATGAGCGTATGCCGATGTAATTATATAACTACTAGCACATTTGTATTGTATTTATGGAACTAGCCCTTGGTTTAAAACACATTCTCATCATCTGTTGTCTCACTATGATGAATTTTGTGGATGGACTGCAACAATAAAGACGCCATCTGCTTTGAATGTTTCATCATGAAGTCACTAGCTGGAGTAACATGTATGTTCCTCTGTAATATATAATATGATTCTAGAATTATCTTTTTATTATTATCTATAATTATTTCACAAGTGGTGTTTTACAAGCAATTGTCTTAAACTCTTCCTCTGAACTGTGATCAGTTTATTGTATTAGTATCAATAAAGAGCATTTTTTTCCCACTAGAGTCATATTGATGTTTTTGGTTCTGGTTTCTGTTGAAATCTTGAAGTCAGTTTACTAACAGTTATCTCAGATTATGTTTAATAGTCTGCCAAACATAGTTTTCCATGAGTGTTGGATAGTGGACCTGTCTTTAGGAAAGACGTCTGTGAATTCATTGAGTGGTGATGATTGATTTGATTTGATTTGATTTGATTTGATTTGATTTGATTTGATTTGATGAAAGAGGCAGTGAAAGACTCATGTCCATTTATACTTTGTGACTCCCAGTAGAAGGCTACAGTACATTCATCCACCTCCATGATCAACCCTCTGGTATTCACATGTCTGATCATAGCAGTCTGGGGAGCTTTCTCTCTCCTGAAAAACTGTACACCAGGAGGATGAATTCAAATGACTCTGGTGAGTTTTAGTGCAACCACAAGGATCATATTTTTAGTACAGTAGTTAGTGAAATGTAACTTTTAGATAGATTGCTAACCATTTTTAAAACAATATCTTTATTGAACATTTGTCCTTTTAACATAAAAAACGGTTAAAAAAGTTAAAAACAAACAAATAAACAAAAAAAAATGACAGCATTAAAGGAGACTGTCGCCCAATAAAGAGACAGCAGGGGAACACATCCCCCCAAGCAGAGCTTTGTACTTTACTACAAGCAGTACAGGTAAACACTTAAAAACCAAAAAGTTAACAAACAAATTAAAGACTAAAACAGAAAAAGGGGGAAGGCTATGGTACACATCATCACATCACATCATCAAAAGAAATGATACAGTAAAATGCAGATCCATTAGAGACAAAAATTAACAACATTTCTGAACAGGACAACATCGCATATACTAAGTATATGTTGAAGTCCCACAAGTCAGTTATGTATTGATGTAATGTGTGAATGTAATGGATCATAACTGTAATCCACCAACCACAATGGTTGCCAGTCTAGTTAAACTATATTTCAACGGGCCCAAATCTTGTAAAATAAATGACTCATACATTTTTAACCAATATTCCATAGGTATCATATCAAAAACAACTGTGCCAATCAAAATTACAATCAATCCACTTAGCAATAGTTTTCTTTCATAGAAAGTAAGAATACAAAGAAGTCTACTAGAATGTGAATTTTTGAGTTGTGAGAGCCCAAACAGCAGGCATGCAGGGTCTATCTGTATAATCAGTAATAATCTGTTCCCAATACTCAATTATGTGTTTACAAGTCCATACACAATGAATCAAACTACCAACCTCAGCATGACACTTGACACATGCATAATTCAGACTTATTAGGATCTATTTTATGTCTGAGCTGGGCAGTGATCTGTAGAAGGTGTAACAATCTAAATTGAGTCTCCTCCATCCTATTATAGATATTAATACAGATACAGATGAATACAGATTGAAGTATTATTAGCTGATTCACATATTTGTAACCACACTGACTCATCAAAGTCTATACTGAAGTTGCCATTCCAAGCTATGGGCATGAATGCAGGTATCACATTTAGAGAGTACTCTGTACCTGATGGCCAACAAATTTGTGCAAACATTCATGGTCCCCAGAGGATGAAGCATACCGCTGACTTTGACTTCCCCTGCAGGGTCACAGCAAAATGCTGTGATGCTGCCAAATGTTTTTACTTCTTTGTGAGATATTTACATCTGCTCCAAATGTTTCTGTATTTTAAATACCTGCAAACTGACTCCATGAGTTATGCTTTGTGTTTAGTGCTAATTACCAAATGCTAGCATGCTTTAAAATGTAATTTAAAGGATGCAAAAGTGCAGGACCAAAGTTCTGTGCCTTACTATGCCATGAATATAATATTCATAACATACTGTATATTTGAGTGTTTAATCACCTGAACAAAAGAATTGTGTTTTTGTTACCTTAGAATTAGCCGTTTATATCAGAATCAGAATCAGTTTTTCGGCCAGGTGTGTGGACAAACACACGAGGAATTTGACTCTGTTTCACTTTGCTCTCAATTGTACATACAGGTATAGACATTAAAAATAACTATATACATATTTAAAAGATATATATGGATATGTGTAATAAATATAGATATAGATATGAGTATCTATTTATAGACATTTGTAGACTGGAATAAATATGGTTTCTGTTCTGTACATGAGGTGGATATGACAGTGAGGATAAATAAATAAATTATAATGAGCAGGTTATTGCACAGATTTACAGGTTATTGCACATATTTACAGGTTATTGCACAGATTTACAGGTTATTGCACAGATTTACAGGTTATTGCACAGATTTAAAGGTTATTGCACAGATTTACAGGTTATTGCACAGATTTAAAGGTTATTGCACAGATTTACAGGTTATTGCACAGATTTAAAGGTTATTGCACAGATTTACAGGTTATTGCACAGATTTAAAGGTTATTGCACAGATTTACAGGTTATTGCACAGATTTAAAGGTTATTGCACAGATTTACAGGTTATTGCACAGATTTACAGGTTATTGCACAGATTTAAAGGTTATTGCACAGATTTACAGGTTATTGCACAGATTTACAGGTTATTGCACAGATTTAAAGGTTATTGCACAGATTTACAGGTTATTGCACAGATTTACAGGTTATTGCACAGATTTAAAGGTTATTGCACAGATTTACAGGTTATTGCACAGATTTACAGGTTATTGCACAGATTTAAAGGTTATTGCACAGATTTACAGGTTATTGCACAGATTTACAGGTTATTGCACAGATTTAAAGGTTATTGCACAGATTTACAGGTTATTGCACAGATTTACAGGTTATTGCACAGATTTAAAGGTTATTGCACAGATTTACAGGTTATTGCACAGATTTACAGGTTATTGCACAGATTTAAAGGTTATTGCACAGATTTACAGGTTATTGCACAGATTTACAGGTTATTGCACAGATTTAAAGGTTATTGCACAGATTTACAGGTTATTGCACAGATTTACAGGTTATTGCACATATTTAAAGGTTATTGCACAGATTTACAGGTTATTGCACAGATTTACAGGTTATTGCACAGATTTAAAGGTTATTGCACAGATTTACAGGTTATTGCACAGATTTACAGGTTATTGCACAGATTTAAAGGTTATTGCACAGATTTACAGGTTATTGCACAGATTTACAGGTTATTGCACAGATTTACAGGGTAATGTTATTTTCACTGTGTGTCCCGTTTTAGCTGTTCATCACAGTGACAGCCTGTGGGAAAACACACATATATACAGATAGAGGTCCTCTTCCACAGGCCATGTTGGACCACCATGATTCTACAGTTGTCCAGAGTGGGCAAACTAGACACTGGTTCTAGGCATTTTACATGTTTCACAACAACTGTATTTTCTCCTTCACACCAGGAAGGAGAGGGTGAAACAAAAGTGCTTCTATCTGCAGATATACGGCTTTCACTACTTTTTACACTGTAGGTATTTCCACACCCTCTAAATACTTACAGCACACAGTCAGGTCATCAAGTGATTTTTGTCATGCTTAGTAATATTCCAGCTAAAAAACTATCAAAAAAGTCTGATGTAGAAAGGAAATCAAAATGGTCATCTTTGCTGATCAGATAAAATCCACTCCTTCCTCCACCTCCGAAATCCATTTTAACCCACAGTGTGTTTTCACAAGCAGCATCCTTCCTGTCCTTTATCACTTTTTCCACAATACTATATATTGACCTGCTGGTGCAGTATATTGAGAGATTTTCTATCACTGGTTGGTGTCACCCATATTCTGAAAAAACTTCCTGCCTGGAGCTCTCTGCTGAGTCCTAGTTTGCCCGTTATTGAACCAGTCATGAGACAGAAAGACAGGCAGAGAGACAGACAGAGAGACAGTCAGACAGACAAATGGAAATGAGTTCTCCTCTCTGCTAAGTTTGTACCATTCAGTAGATTGTTAGAGGTCCACTGGCATGTTTTCACTGATGCAACCCTATGAGCAGCAAAGGCCTTTTCTGCTTTCACTCATTCCAGCTGACAACTAATCCAGGTAGGTCGTCTTTTCTGTTTTTCTGTGTCTGAACCAGCTACTACATTTTCTCAGCCTGTGGAGTCAGAGAGACATTTACTTACTCAGTCTTTCCTTCATTAGTTCCAGGCTCAGCTCGTGTATGTTTTCACTGCCATACATCTACGTCTATGGCAACCAATATCATCTGTAAATGTCTAATAATTTTTGAAAGAATATGAAGGAGCTGTAGTTGTTCACTTTAGAGAGGTTGTAATAGTTTAGAGTGTAGAGTTTGTGGATTAAGGCTGTCACTTTATCAGGTAGGTTTGGTTCCCCTCATGTTGTTCTATAAAACATCATCAGGAAGTGTACATTTTAACTAGTGGCACATGTCTCATTTAGTGTGGAAATAATTTAAATGATTGAATGTATATGAATGATATGAACATTGGCTTTGTTATCTTCGTAATTACCTACACTCAGCATTCTCTATGTTTCTAATGGATAACTTTATTTTGCCTGCAAATATTTGCATTGCATTTGCATTTGCATAGACTTTACATGCATGCACAGTGACAGAGCACATGAGATCAGTTATTCTTTGTGCATGTTCATGTAGTGTATGCATGTCTCTATCAAGAACTGTGGACATTTGGGCGGCCCCATTGATCAGGCCATGGGGTGGGGTGCATCAGGGGCAGCTTGCATCTCTTTCTCTAGCTGCCCACTGGGTGTGAAGGACACTGATGTGACAGCACTAATTACAGGAAGGAAAACAGCACTGCAAACATTCACAGCAGCAACTCAACCAGACTCTGCTGAGCTTAACCTATCCTCCAGCAGACACTTTACATCTCTCATCCCTCCAGCAGACTGTATTTCACGCCAAAATGTGATATTATCCACACAGAGTCAATTGAAAAGAAACACCCAGCCATGCTTGTAAATAACAAACTCTGCAGTCAAACAGAAATCAAAAAACTCTGCAGCAACTCCAAATATGAAAACAGTGTTTGAATCAATAAGTACAAAAGAAATGCTTTAGAAACAGCAATAAAAACAAATGCACATTTCATTCGATTATATATCATGTGTTAGATTTTTTATCAGTAAGAATCCAAAATTTATTTGAATTCATATCCAAAGGGTAGATCTTCAGTTTACTTCCACAAGTGATGGGACAGATGTTTTTAGGAATAAATGTAAATTCAGTTATTTGTTCTGTATTGGCAGATATGTTTTAAATTTATACCTTCTAGTTTGGCTGTGACAGATGACTGCCCACCATGAGCCGGGTTCGCTCGAAGTTTCTGCCACTTAAAGGAACTTTTTATCTTTGCCACTGTTGCCAGGTAATTGCACATGGCGGGAATTGTTGAGTATCTCTGTAAATAATATTAATAATATTATGAAGTAGTGATGGGAATTCCGTCTCTTTTTAGTGAGCCGGATCATTTGGCTCAGCTCACCAAGAAGAGCCGGCTCTTTTGGCTCCCAAGTGGCTTTTCATTTTACCTTTTAAAATTCAGCCAAATTTAGCGCTGTTTTTTCTTGTGATTAGTATTTGAACACATATATCACCTAAATTTCAATAATTTGCTGTAGCCAACTGCATTTACAGTTGTAAAATCCCTTGTAACTCCCTGAAACCAGCCAATGAATGCACTAACTTGCTTGAAGAACCACTCTGCTACACAAAGCAGATAGAAACACCTATAAAAAACATAGAAATTTTAAAAAAGGACAGCTATTGACATTTTATTTTTAAACACACGCGCACACACACACACACACACACACACAAAGTACTGAAAAAAAGAGAAAAAAAAAACAGCACTTAAGTAAATGTGCTTTGTTAATGCCCACCACTGACATATAGACAAATAAAACCAAAATGTTTTTGGTATAGTGTAAAAAATTATATATTTTTGCACCACACTCCTGTCTCATCTACACTCAGTACTCGAGTTGAGGGGGGATGGGGGGGGATGGCATCCCCCCTGGGGGAAAAATGGTCAAAATCATCCCTCTTCTAAAATGGTCATCCCTTCTTCCATCCCTTATGGCATTTTATCAATGCATGTGAAAATTACTTATATTTAACACTGGAAATAGAATTACCGTTCGACATTTAGGGGGGCTTTATGATAATCAGTCTATTACCTATGTCAGTGGTTTTCAAAGTGTGAGGCGCGCCTCCCTTGGGGGGCGCCAGAAGACTTCAGGGGAGGCGCGCCGGGGAAAAAATAAAAATATATCTTACAAAGATATGTGTCTCATCACTGTGCGATGAAAACTCGGCCAGCTAGCCCAGAAAGAGTAGCAAAAAAAATCCACAAAATGACACAGTATGTCTTATCTTTGCTGTTTCGTGTCAAAAGTTTTATTCCAGCGTGAAGAAACGCTGCTAGTGTCTCCTGCTATGTCTCTGCTTTAGTTTGAATCAATCACGAAGCTCCTGGTTGTTACATAAAGACAAAGAGGCTTTGACAGTGAAGTGAGACCTCTTGCTGCTACGATATACTACCTTTGGGTTTACTTCATTCTGGATCGTCATTGGTGGGTCAAAGGTGAATGTGGGCGGTACTAATAGATTCTCCTGACTCTGATTGGTGGACAGGTGACAGGTGTCAATCATCCACACACTGTGTTGTGTTGGCCTTAGCAGCACCGCTAGCTGCTACCTGCTGCTTCGTATTCTTTAATATCGCTTGTTTCAAACATCGCGTCGTCTGCTTTCCTCCTCCTTAAATTGTGTTTTTTTTTTATTTTTATGATTTAGGATTTGCCATGTCTAGTAAGTCACCCTAAAATTGACTAGAATGCAGGAAATTGCATCTAAGAAATACAAAATTTTCTGGGGGAGGACCCCCAGCCCCCCCTGCTGGAAAATTTCACCATCCCCCCTGGTTTCATTTTACAACTCGACTACTGTCTACACTCCTCTCTCTCCTTCAGCATGTCTCCCTCCTCTTGTCTCTTGTCACCTCTCAGTGCTGCTACCCCCGCCCCTCCCTGCTTGGTGGTATGCTCCTGGTCTATCCTCACATGATTGGTTGCACAGCATGTACGTGACACCCGTAGCCAATGCAGTGCCTGCAGGCATAGACACATAGACATATATACATAGACATGTATACATAGACGCCGCATTGAGCGCTAAAACGTACGTCAACGGGTCCGCCATAATGGATGTGACAGATCTGCCCATAAACTAATACATGGAAATGGACTGAACTTCATAAAGCGCCTTTCTACAAAGTGCTTTAAGTTAATGTCTCTTATACACCCATTCACACACACACTAATATATCTGGGAAACAAACAGGCACCAAAAACAACGTATGTAACTTTTAAAGTGATGATTATAAATGTTTACTCCTTATGTAAGCACCAAACCAACGTATGTATTTTTCTAATGCTGAGTGTTTACAGCTACTAATGTGTGTAACACTGTTACTGTGATGATAAATATTGAAATATTTATATTTAACATTTAATCTGTGTCTATAATAACCAGATCCTGAAATGTAGATGTGACATGGTTTTCTGAATAAAGAGCACTGTAGGTGCCATATGCTGGGATGTTGATGTTTATTTTTGTGTTGGTCTCAGCTGTCAGTTTGACACCTTTCACGCATGTCACAGGGATGTGGTTGAGGTGATTGAGTGATTGAATGAATGGGCATATAGTCACCTGTTCACCGCGGCGGCTGCATGGAGAGGGGGTGAGTAGGGAGAGCGTATTTTTTGTTGACAGCGTAATTTAACTGCAGACTTAGTTTTTGAACATCTTGCATTGCCTTGCCTGGATTTTACGCTGGAAATAAATATGGACACAATCGGAAAATACGGAGATCGCTTTGTTGTTTGTGTTTAACTGATTTTGATGAATCGTTTTTATATTCACATTGATGAACATGTACACACACACACACACACACACACACACACACGCATACAATACATATGTTGGTTTGGTGCTTACATAAGGAGTAAACATTTGTAATCATCACTTTAAAAGTTACATACGTTGTTTTTGGTGCCTGTTTGTTTCCCAGATATATTAGTGTGTGTGTGTGAATGGGTGTATAAGAGACATTAACTTAAAGCACTTTGTAGAAAGGCGCTTTATGAAGTTCAGTCCATTTCCTTGTATTAGTTTACGGGCAGATCTGCCACATCCAATATGGCGGACCCGTTGACGTATCGCGACCAACGACCAACCCGCTCAATGCGGCGTCTATGTATATATGTCTATGCCTGCAGGTACTTTTCCTAAAGAGAAAAGTTAAAAAAAAAAAAAAAAAGAAGGGCTCCCATTGTTCACTTAAAAGAGCCAGCTCTTTGAAATGGCTCGTTCATGACCGACACATCACTATTATGAAGTAGACACAGTCTAGGTTTATAAAGGCCCATGAGATGATGTTCTCTTCATAAATAAAACTGAACTGAATGATTGTGTAACAGACCAGGAATGACCACCTCACTCTGTTTTACATTAATTTTACATTGTAAAAGAAAACCCAACATCTTCATAGCTTACAGTTTATTATATAACACCACGTCCTAAAAGATATGTTGCTTGCTTTTTTTTTTTTGTGGCTACTTGACAAATTTCAGAATTAACTCTTTGTTGGTTCTGTTTCGGTTTTTAGTTACTAAATACTCTATTATGTTCAAAGCTAATCTCATACTGTGTCTCTGTACTAAATGGTGCTGAGCAAGTTGTGTACTGTGGATTTATTACAGCTTCGTTTTAAGGAGCTGCCTGAGGCTAATTGTATGCTCATTTGTGGTTGTTAAGTTTAGTGCAGCTTTACATATCATTACACGGTAAAGATGAGAAGAGAAGAGAAGAGAAGAGAAGAGAAGAGAAGAGAAGCATTACACTGTACACTTGTACAATTGTACACTTTACACTGTAAACTGTACACTGTACACTAGCTGCATCAAAATGCAGGCAGACAGGGTTAGAGTCAGGCTATACACTATAAATATACACTGTAAATACGCTGAAATGTTAAAGTTAGCACACTAAAACAAAATGAACAACACTAATGGGACATGTCTGTACACTGTAAACTGAAACTTTACACTGTACACTATAAACTCTACACTTTACACTGTAAACTGTAAACTTTACACTATACACTGTAAACTGTGCACTGTACAGTAGCTGCATCAAACTGCAGGCAGACAGGGTTAGAGTCAGGCTGAAATGTTGAAGTAAGCACACACAAAAAAAGAACAACACTAACAGTGTACAGATAGTGTACAATGTACACTGTAAACTTTAGACTATACACTGTAAATAGGCTAAAATGTTGAAGTTAGCAGACAAAAGCAAAATGAACACTGTAAATGGTAAACTTTACACTGTAAACTGAAACTTTACACTGCAAACTGTAAACTTTACACTATACACTGTACACTGTAAACTGTACACTAGCATCAAACTGCAGGCAGACAGGGTTAGAGTCAGGCTGAGCAACACTAAAGGGAGACGTCTGTACATTGTAAACTGTACACTGTACATTGTAAACTGTACACTGTAAACTGTAAATTTTACAATGTAAACTCTACACTGTACAACGTAAACTTTACACTGTAAACTTTAGACTATACAATGTAAACTTTACACTGTACACTCGCTGCATCAAACTGCAGGCAGACAGGGTTAGAGTAAGGCTGAAATGTTGAAGTTAGCACACTAAAACAAAATGAACAACACAGACAGACAGAGAGAGAGAGAGAGAGAGAGAGAGAGAGAGAGAGCGCACTTTGGTCGAGAGACATAGAGTAACAATAACAGTGGCCTTGATAAAGCTGTTAATCAGAGAAATAAAAAGTTATTTCCTGATTGTTTCACAGCGGTTACATTCAGCACATATAGACACACCCACGGCAGCCCACCTCTGTACACTAGCTACATCAGGCAGGCAGACAGGGGTTAGAGTAAGGCTGAAATGTTGAAGTTACACTAAACAACACTAAAGGGACTGTCTGTACACTGTGCACTTTACACTTTACACTGTACACTGTACAATGTAAACGGTACACTGTAAACTGTACAATGTACACTATAAACTGTACAATGTAAACTGTAAACTTTACACTGCATAATTTTACACTGTAAACTGTAAACTTTACACTGGCTGCATCAAACTGCAGGCAGACAGGGTTAGAGTTGAAGTTAGCACACTTCAACTCTAACCCTGATGTTGAAGTTATCACACTAAAACAACATAAACAACACTAAAGGGAGATGAATAATAGACATAATGTACACTGTTAGCACACTAAGACAAAATGAACAAAATGAAGGGGGAGAAAAGAGCCCAGTGCACCATTTGAAGTCCCCTGGCAATCTAGTCTATAGCACCATAACTAAGGGATTACCTGAGCCAGCCCTAACTATAAGCTCTATCAAAAAGGAAAATCTTAAGTCTACTTTTGGAGATTATAGGAACCACAAGGAACACAGCATTCTGAGAGTGCAGTGTTCTAGAGGGGTAGTAAGGTACTACGAGCTCTTTTAGATATGATGGTGCCTGACCATGAAAAGCTTTGTATGTAAGGAGAAGAATTTTGCAATGTTACGAAGGTGAAATAATGCAGTCCTCGAAATTTGTTTTATGTGGACATTAAAGGACAAATCCTGATCAAAAACAACTCAAATAGTCTGAAATGTTGAAGTTAGCACACTAAAACAAAATGAACAAAACTAAAGAGAGATGAATAATGGACATTTGGTAGCAAACATAACATGTTCCATAACCAGACTGTGTGTCTGAAGTTAGTAGGCAAAAATGGATTAATGCAGTTTTAAATATTTTGGGATCCCACTGCTGACTTCAGGCTGGCCTTCCACATGTTTCTTTGCTGTGCTGTTTCTGAAAGTGAACAATATTATATCTATGTGTTGTGGAGTCTCAGCATCTGTCCTTGCATGGTGGCCTTAAACATAGCTGGAGGGGTGTGTGAATTGGTGCCACATGCGATAAGTTAACCTCACATTTGTTTTAATGAAGCACATCTCCATTGATTCGTCCTCCCTTTTAATTATTTTCCCATCGACCTACACTGTAACCCAACATGCAGATCAGTAAACAAAAGCTACTGCTGCTTCTGGACGCTTGCATCCCGCAAACAGAGCAATGATACACACATGCATGAATCACTGAACCACACATGTCTGAGGCTGGAGTGTCTTTTCACTGTGACGTCTGTTTGTATGCCAGGATGGAACATGGTGACAGAGGGATGGGCGTCTCTCACCTTCGCTATGAGGAGGAGGAGGGTGAGTGTATGTGCACATCTAATATAGACTGCCTCTCTGATAATAGAAACAGGAAAGAAGTTATTACATCCACTATGTCTCTTAATATTCTCATGAAACTTTAATCAAACTTATTTAGTTTCTATTCTGTCTGTTTTGTTCTTAGAGTTTGTGTTTGTGTGGCTGAATGCTGTTAATGGGCAGTGAAGATAGTTTGCATGTATTTATGAGTGTTTATTTGTGGGCTTGTATATGCATGTTTGTGTGAGTTTGTGTGAACACATCCAGTATTGGTTTGCATCTCTCTCTTGTTTAGTTATTCCACCTGGAGGATTGTGTGTAATTAGTTTTAAAGAAACAACTTAATTGCCAGCAGATGATCATTTTTTGGTTGAAAACAGGGATTAAACAAGTTTACACCAAATCACAGGAAAGCTGCAGGCCTCAGTGCTTCTGAATAGACTTGATTTGTTTGTGACTGTGCTAGAGATTGCTGCTGTTGTTTATAAGCAGACATGATGCGAAATATAATTAATTTTGTTAAAGTTTGTTAGTGTCACATTCATGAAATTCTTCTAAGTACGGGGGGTTTCACATAAAAATCTCATTATCTACTATTGTCTGTTGTCTATTACTGGCTGTGACTCAACTATTTTAGGGCTTTTCATGAGACATTCACTTATTTTGGAAAAATTCTGGTCTTATTAAAGGTTGTTCTTGAAGTAAATCGCAATTGTGTTCTACATTAAACCATATTGGCGCTTCAGTTTGGCATTTAAATCAGTGCAGCCATTTGTACAGTGTAGTCCATATTTATGTAACTCTCCATATTTGTCCCCAGACCATCAGTCCATTTACATTGGCGTCCCAGTACCTCGAGGATATCGACGCAAACGCAGGCGAAGGCGTGCTAGTCGTGAGGCTCCTGACATGGACAGGGACAGACGCTATAGCCAGCACAGACACCATGAGCAAGAGCGTTACAGAGACATCGATACAGAAGAAGGACTCATGGATTCAAACGAGCAGAGTCTCCATGACATCAGCCGCACAAGTAAGTCAGTGTCCACATACATCCATACAATCATATAAGACATCTGAAGAAGCTGGAACCTCCTTACTGTGACTATATCACATGAAAACAGATGAAAAGAAAAAAGTACCACTACTGATACTTTGTAGCCTATGTATTGTAGAAGCACAAAAAACAAATCCACCAATCAGGCAGGCAAAACACTTCTGTTGGGGTATGAAACATGACGTCATTGAGCTTTAAGTGGAATCAAGGCTTTGGCCTTAGGGTCAGGTGACTTGAGGCCTGCTCAGCTTTCACCTGTATCTCCCTTCCTGTTTTTTTGTGCTGGTTTGCTGCACCTTTGCACTGTGTTTCAATCAAGATTAAGTCTCTCAATTGACAAGGTTGATTAAAACCAATTTGTCTTCATATCCATACATTCAATAGGCAATGCTAAACTGCTGCAGGGCCCATAAAAGATGGCGGTAGAGCTTTGTCATAGATCTGTTCTGTGACTGACTGAACTTTGTATCTTTAATACATTTTGTGCTGACAGTTTGCTCCTGTGCACCTGTCTTTCAGATGTACATTACATAATGCAGAAATCTGTGAAAATAGGACATTGTTATGGTTAGAAAAGATAAAATAATGGAGGTGATAAAGAGTCTAATCTAATCTTCTGTTATCAGGAGAAACCTATGAAAAGCCCCTAATACAACTCCTGCCTCTTGTTGTGGCCAATGTGCTGTGAACCGTAAATTGAAGCTGCTCTCTTTTACTTGACTGTCCGAAGATTGGCGCAGGCATATAGCAGACCATGTCATATATTACAAATGTGTTGCAATCTCCTACCTCCCGCTTTTGATTAAATTTTGCTTCTTTCCAGCAGTTTTAACAGTGAACAGCAGGAGTCTGAGACACAGCCTGAAAGGGTGTAGCTTCTGTTTCATGTCAGAGTAATGAGTAGCCCGCCTGGCAGGACACTGCTGCTTTGGCTTTCAAAGACTTTGGCTGGGAAAGTTGTCCACCTCCTAAATTGATGTGGAGCAAGGTGGCAGACTGGACTGGACTGTGTGGGCCTGAAACATGAATATCAATGATGCATGTTGTGCCATTACTAGTACGATATTATAGCAGGAACAAAAAACATGAAGAAATGGAGAAAATGGTGCCAGTGAGGTGGAAAACATTGCATTTTATTTGTTACAGTATATCGAGCTCCAGGTCCTTATTCTGAATTTTTGCAGAAACTCCTACAGCAGATGTTTATCTGATAGTGCCAAATTTAAGGAAGTGATTCCTTCAGCATTGAATTCAATGCCATGTCTAACTGTAACAGAGGACTTGACTGCTTCCTTTAGCCCCTCACAAATAGACCATCTTGTTGATAGTATTACAGACTCATTACGGACAACTCTAGACTCTATTGCACCTCTGAAAAAGAAGACAATTAAACAAAGAAGGCTAGCACCATGGTATAGCCAGCAGTAACTTAAAGCAAGAGACGCGTAAATCTGAACGCAAATGGCGTGCCACTAAACTGGAAGAATCTCATCTAGTCTGGCAAGATAATCTCAAAACATACAGGAAGGCTCTCCGTAATGCCAGAGCAGCCTACTACTCTTCATCTTCATCTCTTGCTGTTTGGTCGTCTGCCAGTTGTCTGTGCTGCAGCTGATAAAGACATCTCGGGAGGCAGATCAAGAGGAAGAAATGCATTGTGAATCTCTACATTTATATTATGAAATCACAAGATCAATGATAAAATCCCACTGATATTTTACTACATATTAAAAACTACACATTTTACACTTCATTAGAAATGTCAATTTGGAGGGCTGTTAGATGTTATTTTAGTTTTTTCTTTTGATGGGGGAGGTAGCTCAGTCCATAGGGCTTGGCTTGGGAACCGGAGGGTGGCCGGTTCAAGTCCCACATGGACCAAATATGGAAGTTGGACTGGTAGCTGGGGAGGTGCCAGTTCACCTCCTGGGCACTGCTGAGGTGCCCTTGAGCAAGGCACCGAACCCCCTGCCCCTGCTCGCTGGGCGCTTCTCAGGGGCTGCCCATCACTCCACCATCTCTCTCTCCAAAATTGCATCTCTATGCCTTGTACTGCATGTGTGTGTCTATCTGGGTTAAAATGCATGTAAAATAAAAATAGAGTGTAAAAAGAATTTCCTCGTTCGTGGGATCAATAAAGTATATCTTCATCTTCATGTTCATTAAAAGAGGAGAATAAGAACAACCCCAGCACTGTAGCCAGGCTAACAGAGAGCCACAGCTCGACTGAACCATCTATTCCTTTAGGTCTAAGCAGCAATTACTTCATGAGCTTCTTTAATGATAAGATTATAACTATTAGAGACAAAATTCATCACCTCTTGCCCTCAACAGGCATTGATCTGCATTCTGATACAGCAAGTTTGGAAACAGCTGTAAAACTTGATATGTATTTAGACTCTTTTTCTCCCATCGACATTCATCAAATAACTAAGGCGTCAACCTGTCTCTTAGACCCCATCCCAACCAGGCTGATCAAGGATGTTTTACCTCTAGTTAGTCATTCTTTATTGGATATGATTAATCTGTCTTTATTATCAGGATATGTACCACAGTCCTTTAAGGTAGCTGTAATTAAACCTCTTCTTAAAAAGCCCACTCTAGACCCAGAGGTCTTAGCCAACTACAGACCGATATCAAACCTTCCCTTTCTGTCTAAGATACTTGAGAAAGCTGTAGCTAATCAGCTGTGTGACTTTCTCCATAACAATAGTCTATTTGAGGATTTTCAGTCAGGATTTAGAGTGCATCATAGCACAGAGACCGCATTAGTCAAAGTTACAAATGACCTCCTAATGGCATCAGACAAAGGACTCATCTCTGTACTTGTCCTGTTAGATCTTAGTGCCGCATTTGACACCATGGACCATCAAATTATTTTACAGAGACTGGAACATCAAATTGGCATCAAAGGAACCGCCCTAAGCTGGTTTAAGTCGTATTTCTTAGATCGATCTCAGTTTGTTCACGTCAACGATGAATCCTCCATGCATACCAAAGTTTGTCATGGAGTCCCACAAGGTTCTGTACTATGACCACTTTTATTTAGTTTATATATGCTTTCTTTAGGGAACATTATTAGGAATCACTCTATCAATTTTCATTGTTATGCTGACGACACCCAATTATATTTATCGATCAAGCCTGATGCCCCAATCAGTTAACTAAACTCCAAGCATGCCTTAAGAATATAAAAAGTTGGATGACCTACAATTTTTTTATGTTAAATTCAGACAAAACTGAAGTTCTTGTAATTGGACCCAAACACCTCAGAAACTCTCTTTCTAGAGACTTAGTTACTTTAGACGGGATCACCCTGGCCTCCAGCTCCACCGTAAAGAATCTTGGAGTTGTTTTTGTTTAGGATTTGTCCTTCAACGTCCACATAAAACTAATTTCGAGGACTGCATTCTTCCACTTACGTAACATCGCTAAAATCAGACGTCTCTCAGATTGTCTCTCAAGTGGATGCAGAAAAACTAGTCCACACATTTGTTACTTCTAGGCTGAACTATTGTAACTCTTTGTTATCAGGCTGCTCCAATAAGTCTCTTAGGACTTTGCAGTTAATTCAGAATGCTGCTGCACGTGTTCTGACAGGAACCAAGATCAGAGGTCACATCTCTCCCATTTTGGCTTCCTTGCATTGGCTGCCTATTAAATCTAGAATTTAAAATTCTTCTCCTTACTTACAAAGCTCTTCATGATCAGGCTCCATCCTATCTAAAAGAGCTCATAGTACCTTACTACTCCTCTAGAACACTGCGCTCTCAGGATGCTGGGTTCCTTGTGGTTCCTATAGTCTCCAAAAGTAGATTGGGAGCCAGAGCTTTCAGCTATCAAGCTCCTCTTCTGTGGAACAAACTACCATTCTGGGTTCAGGAGGCAGACGCGGTCAACACTTTTAAGAGTAGACTTAAGACTTTCCTTTTTGATAGAGCTTATAGTTAGTGCTGGTTCAGGTCATCCCTTAGTTATGCTGCCATAGGATTAGACTGCCCGTGGACTCTCCTTCCCTTCTCCCTCTCTCCCTCTCTCTCTCTCTCTCTCTCTCTCTCTCTCTCTCTCACCATCTGTGGACATACATGTCTCATTAATCCATGTAACTAACCAAACTTCCCCGGAGTTTCTGTGCTCTGTCGTTCAGCAGGTTCTCGTGGATCATGGCTGCTGCTGTGATCCTGCATGATGTCCACTACGCATATTATTACTGTCATTATTGCTACCATATCTGCTACTGTAGTCATTTTATCATTCATTGCAATTCATTGTCATTCATTGCCCAGCACATTACCGGTCCAATTCACTGTTAGTTGCTGTAAATAAAGTACTTCAATATAACTGACTCCATGAACAGTATTTATCATCCAGCTCAGTCCATAGGTTAGCAGCATACGTCCAGCTGACAGCTCATTACCCTGCAGCACCATTCATGCACATGGGGTCCAATTCAACCTCCATACAATGATGCAATGGATTCTAAGTACAGCAGGCTCATGATTAAATAGCTATAATCAGGTTCTAATGTGTACATAGACTTCAATACTGCAATCATTACTACTGGTGTAGTGCAGGAAATACACAACAGCCTACAGCTGGTTGTAAACGGGGTGTAAGTGAAAAGATTTATTGTTAGACATTGATTCATATTGAAGATCACTATTTTCATTCATGAGAGAGTGGTCAGTGTGTCCTAACCTTTCAGACTCTGGGTCATGCTGTTTCTCTGGCAGAGAGGCTGTAGGCCTTCAGGTCACATAAAAACATGTCATTAACATTTTCTTTTCAACATTATTATTAGGAAAGCCGGTGTGACCCTGGTTTACACTGATTTACCAAACTCTTCTTGGGTGATCACCCCCTAATGTTGGTGGTCAAGTACAATAGATAGTCTTCTTCTCACATCAGTGTAAATACCCCAAAATCTGAAAACACCCATTAGTCTGTTTGCCTTCCAGTCTGCTCCTACCGATTCAAATTCATTACAAAAAACAAAAACTTGGACAGAATTGGATACCTCTATCTCAATCACTGTTTTTTGGGGTAATTTTTTTAATTTTTCAATGATACTTTATTACTGTTTGATCTGATTATTTAGACACTTTTTTTGTTTTAGTGTCTTCTGTCACTGTCTTGCCGGGTAGCATAAAATAAAAAGTATTTTCCGGGCCATTAAATCATATTAATACTCTATAAAATGAAATGACAAATTATGTATGAAATCTTTCCAATCCATTCCATCAAGTGTCTCCGGCGGCAGAGCGGCTACGTTATATCCTGAGTGAAGATGATGACATGCCCACGCCGACACTCTTCACTGAAATGGACACTCTACAGTGGGAAGGAGACGAGCTGGAGTGGAAAGAGTCTGCCAGGTGGATGACTACACTGATAAACACACAACAGGCACAGTCTGCTTAACACATGATTCAGCCTGTCCAAATTATTTTTTATTTTATTTTTTGGGTGCTGGAAAGTGATTCTTTGATATACACATCAATACCAGCCTTGCCCCATGAGCAGTGTAGTGGACTGAGCTCTCTGCTTCACATTCATACAATGTCATACCTGGAAGGCGCCAGCTCAAACAGCACATACCTACTGAGCAGCAGCAGCAGCAGATGTGAAGCACTGAGCTCAAAGAAATCGCAGCGGTTTTGTATTCGTCACCTGTTTCTTTCACCCTGTGTGTTTTGCTGCCTTCAGGTGGGTGAAGTTTGAAGAGAAGGTGGAGGAGGGAGGAGAAAGGTGGAGTAAACCACACGTGTCCACGCTCTCCCTGCATAGTCTTTTTGAGCTCAGAACGTGTCTCCAAACGGGAACAGTGCTGCTGGACCTGGAAGGCTACTCACTGCCTCAGATAGTTGGTGAGATGTTTGAGGTTTACTTTCTTTTCTGATGACTCAAAATCAAAATGTATTCATATTTTGGGACAATTTGCTCTCTAAAGAAACTTTTTTTTGTTTGTGTCGCCTCCACCAATACTAAAAACGTCAGCAGAATGTGGTGAATACCACATAAGGACTCTTCTTGTGAACACAGTTTGAAGGCAGCATATTGCTTTATTTTCTACCCATTAAACGATTTGTGCGTATTCATGATAGTTATATTTCATGAGTCCTTTGCTAACTAGCTAGCCAGTTAACCAACTGACATATTTTCATTGAGGCAGTGTAGTCTACTGTGTCACAGCAGGCTAACCTATTTGTGTCTCAGGTAAAATAGTCCTGTGATGCTGCATGGCCATCCCTGTAAGCTCTGTCAGCTTTCCCTGTTGTTAAATGTTGAACCATTTACAAAGAATAACACAAGTGGCAAACTCATGCTTCTACCACTTTTGTCATACTACTCAGCACACAGAAGCTGCAGATGCATTAGTATGAAGTGGTCAATAAATCAATTAAACAATCCATAGAAAAAGAATCGATGACACCACTTACAATCTTTCCCAGTTTACAGCTAAATGAAACAACCACCAGAAACTGAAATCCAATCTTTGTATATGCAAACATACAGTCCTACATGTTGTCACCTAACAGCAATACCTCAAAGTGATTTTTAGATATGTTTTAAAAAATCGGTTACATTTGGCTCAGTAGTCAAGGTTATTGTCATGAAACACATCTGTAGATATTTGGACCAATCCTGTTGCCTTCATCTGTCATTTAGTAGCACTGTGCTGGATGTTGGCTGGTGTCTCTAATCTTATCATAAGTGAACATGAGCTTGTTTGATATACATTTGTCACCCATTCACTCAGTTTAATAAAATCTTATATCTTATAACTAATCAAATAACTTGGGAATATCACCTCTAAAGCTAACCATGTGCTCTCCACAGGATTGTGTTTACACTGTACATAGACTGTATTGTATGATTGTGCTTTAAACACTGCAGCCCTATGTAAAATATCCTTGTGTGAAATATGAATATGTCCTTTTTGCAGATGATATTATTGAGAGACAGATAGAGGAAGGCATGATATCACCTGATCTGAGAGAGAAGATCAGTTTTGTCTTGTTAAGGAAACATCGACACCAGACTAAGAAGCCAATCCACCGCTCGCTAGCCGATATTGGCAAATCCAGCTCTTCTACCAGTGAGTGTACTCTTCTGAAATGATCATCTAGAAAACTAAGAAATCTAAGAAATCTACTTAATTAGATCAACATTCACCCTGAGGATGAGACACCAACAAAATAATAGTTATCGTGTGTGTTTGTTTCTTTTACTATGATATCTATAATTCATGATACTACATACAATGTTGGAAAGCTTCAATTGAATTTATTTGTCACATTCTGTGAGGTCCCACTATAGATTCTTACTGAAAATGAATTAGTAATAACAATAATAATTATAATAGTATCCTAATCTTCTTCAGCAGAGACAAATGATCAAAAGGTGGTTGGGATCCTTAAAAATGCTCCTAGCCTTATTTTTTACACCATCTGTTTCTTATGCAAGATAGAGCACCACCTATTGTACACTCAGCTTAACAAACAAGGTGGAGTAGTTTGTCTCTTTGTTGTCTTGATACCAGTGGGTGAGTCTGCCCACCCTCACCTCCTGTGGTCTTCCATCACGTGGAATTGTGTTCCTGAAATATAGCAGTTTCTTTTCCTCATCACTGTTTGGTCCATTCTAGACTCTCTGAGAAATGCATTATGCATGTATTTGACTCATTTGGTAAATTAATAAACACACTCCTGCAGTCAACAAGGCTCATATCCTCAACAGGGGATGTATTAATGTTTGATGAGTTAATTACCGCTGTTGCATTTCCTCATCTCATCGAGGCACAGCACATACTGCCAGATAAATCATAAAGCATCACCTCCGACCACGATCTTACTGTTTGTGTCTGTTTCTGGTTCTCTTCCCTCACCAGACCGGAATGCAGGATCCCGAGGTGGACCAGGTCCAGGTTCAGTTCCGGGTCCAATAGCCAACTTTAACCGATCCACAGAGGACCTCAGAATGAAACAGCAGTCTGCTAACTATGGTCGCCTGCGTGAGTGTCTGTCTGTGGCTTCACAGTCTGTGGTTTCAACTCACATGAATGTGTCTGTGCATTATGGCCACAGGCTTCTTTTTTGAAGGTTTAACATTGTTAGTTTCTGATTAATTAAAATCTTAAAAAAACAAACAAAAAAAACATCTATAAACAGCATTTAAATCATCACAACTCTAAAACGAACTGTGAACTTGTACACATTGACTCCTCTCACTCTATAATGATCTGAGTTTAGATTTATTGACTATAGTCAGAAACAATCGTCCATCTTATTGGAGATACTTGTTTACTCTCAGGCAGATATCACACACAACACTGATTCTGATTCTGATTGAAGAATTGTTAAAAGTCCTCAGAGTTGAAGAAGTGCTCACTCCTATTAGAGGTTTGGGCTCATGTATTAACTGTCTCTGGATTTACTGGATCTTCTAGCATCTTCAAACTAAGCAGGTGATTTTCTTCTTTGATTGATTTTTTGACAGCATTTCTCCTCGACTGCATAGTCGTCAGAGGTGTCAACTTAAGTAGAATTTTTGGCTATCTGTACTTTACTGGAGTAATTATTTTTCAGCAAACCTTTTACTTCTACTCCTTACATTTTCACGCAATTATCTGTACTTTCTACTCCTTACATTTTCAAAACAGCCTTGTTACTCGTATTTCATTCCGGCCTGGGTTTTTTAGAAAATAAGTGAATTTCATTGTAATTGGATGAGAAGTATAAACATATACCATTCCAACACACTATTGGTTTGTACACGAACCATCGTCCCTGCACATTACAAATCATGTCACTCGCAAGCAAGGAGCTGACTGACTGTCGACTGACTAATGCGAAAATGTCCGTGGCACAGACTCAAGAGAACTCGTCCCAACCAAGCACCAGCGAGGAGTATCAGTCAGGATTTTTTTTAAAAATCAGATTTATAATTTTTTTGATTAATCGCTTGGATTA
Source organism: Larimichthys crocea (assembly GCF_000972845.2). Classification (NCBI taxonomy): domain Eukaryota; kingdom Metazoa; phylum Chordata; class Actinopteri; family Sciaenidae; genus Larimichthys; species Larimichthys crocea. Next base: position 35,735,605 of record NC_040020.1, read on the forward strand.
ATATTAATTTTGACAGCACTATACTGTAAAGACAACCATACATGGGTAACTGTTACTAGGCCTGCGTACTCCAGTGTTCTTGTCCAGTTTTGATATCTTGCATCCGTTGTCCTCACAGATTCCTGCAGCTAAGCTTGGATGTACATTTACATTCCAATAATGGTTATTGCATCATTACAATACTTATAGGCATATAACTAGTCATCATATCTTCCGCTCCATGAAACACATGTCAGTGCTCAGTAGCACACACATATAGTATGGTTCTTTAATGTATTTGCATTATACTACAATGCATTCATTTTCATTGGGCATATATGAGGCTGAAACAAATTTTTCAACATTAACATTTTAATATAACATTATAGCCTTTAGAAAAGTGATGTTTTTGGGGGGAGGTCGTGTAGAGAACTACAGGCCCCTGTGCCGCGGGGCCTATAACATTTGATGGCTTTTTTTCCCTTTACATTACTTCTACTTTTATACTTTAAGTAGTTTTGAAGCCAGTACTTTTACACTTCTAGTTGAGTAAAATGCTTGAGTTGATACTTTTATCAACTCAAGCACTTTTTTAAACCCTAGTATCTATACTTCTACTTGGGTAATGAATGTAAATCCTTTTGACACCTCTGATAGTCGTGCATTGTCTTACACATCATGATCAGTGTGGTTTCTATGAGAAAGGCAGGAATTACAGTTTCCCTTTGTAATAAATATCACTGTATATCTGTTCAATGGTTGTTTTACAGTGAACAATGAATGATATGTACAATATTTAGCATGTATTAACTGTCGTTGTTATTTTGCACTTCAGGTCATGCCCAGAGTAGGAGTATGAATGATATTGCAGACACTCCCAGCACAGACCAGGTAACTCATTTCAAACCTCTGCACCTCCTTTTACATAAAACAAACATGAAAAACAACATTCCCTCAAGTCAACGTGTGTTTTGTCTTAATAATGGCTGAACTCATGTTCCTATCTGTGTTATGTCAATTTATCTGCATGGAGGCTTGTGTACGCTCATTTTCCAGTGTGCTGTTTTTCATTATTGGTGAGATTACACGTCCCATGTCTCAGGAAGGTGTTGTATTGAATTGATGTTTCAGTGGAGAGGTGAGAGCCAGCTCTGCCCTAAGTGTCATCAATCTTTCATTGCAATTGCTAGTGAAGGTGACAGCGAGTGATAGAGGAAGCGTGCGAACACATAACTCACCCATTTGTGAGGCACATGCAATAATGTGAGTTAAACCCAGTGACGTATGCTTGGACAGATGCAAGGCCATGCTGTTGTTGCTTGGATTAGGATACTGGGCTTTGAAACCGACAAGTGTCATTCACAGCTATGACTATTGTACAAAAATAAATGAATGAGAATTGGTTTGGGAGTGTGTTATGTGGCCTGTGAACTTTATTTGTTCGTACTGATATGTGTTTGTTTGAGTATGGGTTGTCCAGTTCCAAGTACCCCAGTTATGAGTGGAAGACTGGATGTTCATTTTCAGGCCTACAGTAGGTCACACGTGACCATGATCATGATATGCGTGTGTGTGTGTGCCACGTTATCTGTGTCAATATTGAGCAGGGAAAAACATGGGCATGGACTCATTTTCCTGTCCTCGTGCTCAGCCCTCACATGTAACCACAGACTGGGGCTGTGAGTTATTGGCAAGCTGTCAGTTATTGAGTGTTGTGCTGCTGTGTTATTTCCTGCCACACCTTTACATGCAATCAGACAGGTCAGGTTAGTTCATCATCCCTCTTTCAGTCACAGCTGTGTCAGCCTACATTTGTTTTTCCTCTCTTCTGTTTCTTGAGGTTTAATATTCATGGAAAAACACAAGGTTGTCATCTTGCTCCCACAGTCACCCGGCAGATTTAGAGAGACTTGATAACAAATGATACAAAGCTGAAACCTTCATGATCCCTGAGATCTGGTCATCGCAGCCACAGAATCAACACATGCAGGGCTGCAACAAGCATTTTTTTTCATGAACAATTAATTGGTCTTTTTTTTTTCACTCCATTATAACATCCTAGAGCCCAAGGTGATAAGTGCAGTACTATCCTGTATGAGAGAGAAAAGGTGGAACCAGAAAGAAACAGTTTCACTTCTAAAAAGATGTACAGTACATTGTAAATTGTAAAACACAAGTGATTCAAACTATGAAAACATTATAAATATAACAAAGAAAATAATATCACAGGGCGTCTGTGGCTCAGAGCAGATCACAAATCAGAAGATCGGAAGTCTTTCCTCAGCTTCCTTCCCCAGTTTCCTCAGCTCTTCCAGTCTGCATGTGGAACTGTCCTTGGGCAGGAAACTGAACCCCAAATTGCTCCTGAAGGCTGCGCCATAGGTGTGTGAATGTGTGTGAATGGTTAGCTTCTGTCTGGCAGCCAATTTCATAAATCTCTGATCTGAGATGTGCAGTTGATAAGTACATTGAGTGGTCAAAAAGACTAGAAAGGCGCTGTATACGTATAGTACTATTTTCCATTTACAGAGCTAAACATGAATGCAACAAAACTATGGTGTGGTGAAATGTGAAATGTATCTGCCAATAAAATATGATATCTCATCATGTGCTCTTTTTGTCCCTCCACTTTCTGTAGCTAAAAAATAAATTCATGAAGAAGATTCCCAGAGATGCAGAGGCGTCCAACGTCTTAGTGGGCGAGGTGGATTTTGTCAACAAACCCTTTGTAGCCTTTGTCCGCCTTGCCCAAGCTACGACGCTAGGAGGTCTGACTGAGGTCCCTGTTCCCACCAGGTGAGGTCAAAGCCCTTTTCTTTCACACACACACACACACACGCACGCACGCACACACACGCACGCACGCACGCACGCACGCACGCACGCACACACACACACACACACACACACACACACCTACCATCTACCTACCATCCCAGCACATACCTCACATTTGTCTTGTTACTATACAGATTCCTGTTTATTCTCTTGGGACCACAAGGAAAGGCAAAGTCCTATAATGAGATTGGGCGAGCAATAGCAACCCTAATGGTGGATGATGTAAGTGTTTTAAATTATTTCTGTGATATGCCTTCTTTATGAGATTCTTTCTGATACTGATCCTGTCTCAGTGAACATGTGAGAACACAACGTGCCATTTCCTGTCAAGGCTGGAGTTGGTGGAGAGTATAGGGATCCTGTTACTGTGTTTGAATTACATCTGGAAGAAATGCTGATTGTTAAGCATCAGTTAGGAGCTGGGTTTCTGTTGGGATCATGAGTTGCCCATGGTTTGCTAATGGAAGTATTATTTTGCTGCTGAATGCAGTTTTAGTTGAATTACATGACTTTATTAATCACAGAGCCAAATGTGCTGTTTGAAGTAGTACCTGGAGTAGTGAAGAAAAAAATAGGCTAGGCTGTTCTATGTTCACCAGCTGCAATCCAGCACTTTTAAGTTTGGTGGTTAGTCATCTTTGATTGATTCTTCCCTCTTACACTCTAGCACCACCCTACTTATGGTAGGTCAGATTTTCATCATGTGATGTTGTGTTACATGACATCACAGAAAGTGACACAGTGCACACTGCATCGTAACTCAAGTACAGACTCATGGCCACCAACATCTTTGTTGTTTGAGCGTCGAGGTTTACCACAGAGATATACCATGAATTGTCAGTACATGCATTGAACATACTTACAAATATTTAAAATAGTTGAGGAGTCCACAGACTGAGGGAAGATGTTGCTCTTTAGTGTGCTGGCTGTGGGTGGTGTGGTTATTGTCGGCCTCTGTAGGCAATTCACCTCACTGTGTTCAATGTATTAGGTAACATGTAGACAAAACATACCTGCTGTTTTTAATTAAAAAACGTTTCACTCTCACATAGTTTGTGCTGTTGTCTGTGCAGCCTGCAGTGACGTTTTAGGAGACTAGAACTGAACTTTTGATTATTTTTCTCTGTATTATGTACTTGGCACAGGATTAGATTAGATTAGATTAGATTAGATTAGATTAGATTAGATTAGATTAGATTAGATTAGATTTAAATTATTAGCTACTGACTGTAATCCAACTGTGGTCAAAACAGTGATAAGAAGTCAAATCACAGTTATTAGGGAATTACAGTACATACTGATCACTACTTCCTCAGCTCTTCAGTGATGTAGCCTACAAGGCAAGAGATCGGGAGGACCTCATCGCAGGCATAGATGAATTTCTGGATGAGGTGATTGTGCTTCCACCTGGAGAATGGGATCCCAAAATCCGCATTGAACCACCCAAGAAAATCCCCTCGGCTGACAAAAGGTTGGAGTTTTACCATCATCCACTTCAGTAATGTTCATTAAGCAATATGCCTGCAATAATTGTATAAACCTAAATCAACTTGTTTCTCCATGTCAGCTTTCAGGGGTGAAAAGCTTCTCAAACAGCACATAAAACATCATCAATTGAAACCCCACATATGATATGTACTTCCATTATGTATCTTTCCTGCAGGAAGTCAGTGTTTTCCTTAAATGAGCTGGGGCAGATGAATGGTACAGCTGTAGGAGGAGGAGGCCTGGCTCAGGACGAGGAGATGCC
>NC_040020.1:35742671-35912671 GCF_000972845.2 Larimichthys crocea
ACGCACACGCACACACACACACACACACAGGAATAATTTCAGATAAGTGCTCTGCCTGGCACTCATTCATTACATCCCCTCTCAAGTTGAAATACAACATCCTGACCCTTTGCTTAATGTTTAATGCACTTACCCACACACACACACACACACACACACACACACACACACTTCTCATCTCATCTTCCCAGCTCGTCTGACGTTTGATTCGCTGACTTTATTAACACTACTATTTTCAGCTGCATTTTCATTTCACACCAACTTTCTTCTCCCTCTTTCAGGGTGTGATGGAGAGTTTTTTGGGTACAGCTCTGGCTGGCTCTGTCTTCTGTCTCTTCAGCGGTCAGCCCCTCATCATCCTCAGCTCCACTGGACCAATCCTCATCTTTGAAAAACTCCTGTTTGAATTCAGCAAGTGAGCCTCGTCAGCGCAGTGAACAGAGTGTAGTCAGAATACTGTGACGTACTGTACACACCCTCTGACTTCATGACTTCTGATTTGTATTTAACTCTAGTGAGATTTTTTTTTAAATGATAGATAGATAGATAGATAGATAGATAGATAGATAGATAGATAGATAGATAGATAGATAGATAGATAGATAGATAGATAGATAGATAGATAGATAGGCTTCTTGAATGCATGTGTTAAGCTTCTGACTTTTACAGGAACAACGGCATTGATTACATGGAGCTGCGTCTGTGGATCGGCATCCACTCCTGTCTGCAGTGTTTCATCCTGGTAGCTACAGATGCCAGTTACATCATCAAGTACATGACACGCTTCACTGAGGAGGGCTTCTCTAGCCTCATCTCCTTCATCTTCATCTCTGATGCCATCAAGAAGATGGTGGGCTCCTTCAAATATTACCCCATCAACACCGACTTCAAACCCGACTACGTCACCACCTACAAGTGTGAATGCCTGGCCCCAGACCCGGGTGAGTTCACTCTCCAAAGTTGGGTGATTTGTTTCTTTGCTTTAAAACGTCCTCTGACCTCTAACCTGCTGTGTGGATGTCATGTTATGTTACGTCAGGTTAAAGGTTTATCTGATATCATAAATAAGAAATCATGCTACAGAAATTCTTTAATAACCAAAAAAAGGGATCAATTTCAAAAGTGTTGTTTATCTTGTGTGTGTATAACAGTCAGACATCAAATATCTGTAAGCTGCATGAATTGGGCTGTACTTGGTGTGTTTATGTTGATTTTCAGGTTGATAACTTTAACTTAATAAAGATTACATTTGAATTTGATTCCATCATCATACAAATTCACACATGTTCAGTAATCTGTTCAGTGCTTTGTAGTCATTTCTGTAGACATTGATTCTGTAACTGATTTGTCTTCTGTTTGTTTTTGCCATGCACAAACACTTTGGCTGCCGTCTCTTGTAAGTGAGTACTTTCCTTGGTGCTCTGCATGTAGACTTCTCTGTCCAGCCTCTGGATCTCATTTTACTTTTCTTTTTCTTTCCTTCTGTTTTTCCTGCTCACCCTCTCTTCATTTGATGTCTCATTACCTTCCTGTCTCTCTTCCGTTCATAAACAGTGGCTGCAATGATCTTCAATGGTTTAGTTCCAATGCCAGATAACAGCTCTAGTGTCTCTGGGGTAAGTGCTTGATTTCATCCAATTTTCTTTGTTTGCCTCTATTTTGGTTGATTGTATTTTAAGCTGCATGTTTTTTAGGGTCTGTAATGTTTTAGCATTTCCCAGAATTAATTACAGATGGTGTTTAAATGCCCAAAGGACATTTTCAATATCAGTAGTCTGACAAAAAGGTTGCTTTGTTCTCCTCTCTTCTCTCCTTTGTTTGTTTGTCACCATTCATCCCATCATCTCACTTTCCTCTCTGGATTATAACTTCCTATCCCTGCCGATCATTTTCACTCTGTCTGTGTTTACATCTGTCGAAACACTCTTCATCTTCCTCCTCTCCTTTCTCCCCACCACTGCCACCCACCATCCCAGTTGAATGTGACAGCTCTGGACTGGAGCCAGCTTAGCAAGTCGGAGTGTCTGAAGTACGGAGGTTCTCTGGTGGGAAAGTCCTGCAAGTACGTCCCCGATCTGGCCCTCATGTCCTTCATCCTCTTCTTTGGCACCTACACCATGACCGTCTCCCTTAAGAAGTTCAAGTTCAGCCGCTACTTCCCCACCAAGGTGACAGATCTCTCTGTGAACAGAACAAAATCACATAGAATACTTGTACAATATACAATATACAAATACTTGTACAAAACCAATCTAAAACTTTGAGGCTACCTGTTTCACTTTATTTGTGTCGAGGCTTTATTCAAAAGAATGTTACAAACTGTCAAGTCTTGCTGTCAAAAGTCAGTTGACCAAAATGATACAAATTAAGCAGTGATTACAAAACATGGCTACAGCTGCCAGTGAAGAGTGCTGTGCTCTGACAGAATAAGAAGTTAGATACTAAAAAAAACTCTCGCTAAAGCAAAGCAGTCCACAGATGAAACATCCAGGCGTCCTTGTAAAGTAACCTCCATGAAGCTGGAGGCGGCTGTAAGTGACAGAATCCTACAGTCAAATTTCTCACCTAATTGCCACGTGATGATGATCCACAGTGAATACTTAATGAAGAATGACGTGCCAAAGAGTAAACGTATTCAACTATTAAACAACAGTGTAAAATGTTGTAAAATACATTTAAATTATGTTTTTGAAAGGAGTGCAATGATAAAACAGTGTGTTTCAAGCAGAAAGTACAGCACATGCAGATGGACCACCTATTTTTCATAATAAATGCACTTGTTAGAAACACAGTGACTGTTGTTGATTGTATCACTGTGTTGGTGCACTCTGTCCTGTGTCTGATCTCTAACCGGAAGTGAAAGTCAAATAGACGAGATGATATTTGGACTCAAAGACAGTCCATCTTTCTCAGTATTTATGAGTTGTTCTCTCTCACATTCTGTTCTGCAAATAAATGTTGACTTCTAATATTTCTGTGTGTTTGTGTCGCCAGTTGAGGAAACTCATCAGTGACTTCTCTATCTTCATGTCCATCATGACGTTTGTGGGGCTTGATATGTTAATGGGACTTAAAACTCCCAAACTCATCGTCCCCACAGAATTTAAGGTACAGCAAGTTATTCATTATTCACCAGAAATGAGACTCTAAGCTAAATCACATGACAGCACACAGTAGTCATTTACATTTTTTTTGTGTGCATGTTTTAAGTTTTGGGAAATATATTTATTTGTTTAGATACCACTCATGTCCATTAAATGTACAGCTGGAGCCAGGAGACAGTTAGCTTGACTTAGCATAGCACAAACACAGAAAACACAGTCAAAAAGCCTGTGCCTGCTTTAAGAGGGTTGGAAGCAGTTACTTCTTTCAGCACAACTGCAAACAACAACCTCAGTAACACACATATAGTTAAATCAATATCTCATGACAGTGTCAGTCAAAACTGAACCTTATTATCTTTGTGAAAGCAGAATTTATGACTGAGCTGTTGTGATACATATCATTACATTTTACAGATATCCCCAATAAAGTGGCAGCTGTAGATGTTTCCTCCTGCTTCCTGGTTTCCTAGAGTTGTACTGAGTGGTATTAATCTGTTCCTCTAAGTCTCTGCAACAGAACAAATTAGGGTATTCCCAAAAACAGATACTGATTGAAAATGTCTTACAATTTTCATGTACTACTGTAGAATGAACATCTTAGTTGATGTGAAAATAAAATCTCCCACTCCCAATCTCCCACCAGCCGACTCGGCCAGATCGTGGCTGGCTGGTGATGCCATTTGGTAAGAACCCATGGTGGGTGTATGTGGCCAGCTTTGTCCCTGCCCTCCTTGTCACTATCCTCATCTTCATGGATCAGCAGATCAGTGCAGTCATTGTTAACCGCAAGGAGAACAAACTTAAGGTTGGTGTGCTGCTGCTATACATTATTTAAATATCTTTATAAAAGCTCATATTAAGGAACCATTAGATTAGATTAAATATTACATTTGAGTTGTCGCTTATCATATTCATGGATGATACAGATTGTTCATAAATATTATAAAATTGTATTATTGGAAATATAATGTTGCCACTTCTGATATATTGCATTTTGTTTGATTTAATCAATTTACTAATCAAATGTATTTCAAAGAAAAAAAAACACATAACACAACACACTCAGATAGAAGCCTGCTGATGTCGTATTGTGCTTTTAGTAATTATCATGTGGTTTCCCTGGCAGAAAGGCTGTGGCTACCACCTGGATCTGCTCTGGGTGGGCATCCTGATGGCCACCTGCTCCTTCATGGGCCTGCCATGGTACGTTGCTGCCACTGTCATCTCCATCGCCCACATCGACTCTCTGAAGATGGAAAGTGAGTCGAGTGCTCCTGGAGAGCAGCCTCAGTTCCTTGGGGTCAGGTTGGTACACACAGACAGAAAAAGAACATTTGAAACAGAGAGAAGTCTTGTGATGCAATGCACTAGACAGTCTCTCATGCATTTGTCATCAATATACAGAGAACAAAGAATGACCGGCATTTTGGTGTTTGCTCTCACCGGAGTCTCCATCTTCCTCGCTCCAGTACTTAAGGTATGATGAAGCACATGTCTGTCTGTTTATTCATTCAGCATGAACAATACATGCTTTTGTTCTGTGTGACAATGTAACAGTTTTCTGTTGATTTTAATGCTCATTGTTCAGAAGACTTTGTACTGTTGATCTTCTTTATGGGTTCTTATTAGATCACAATACAGCCCAAAGAGAAAGTGTTCAATATGTCATTGTTATTATTATATGTATATATGTGTTGTATATGCCACAGGGCTTGCAGTCTAGAAGCTTTAACAGGTTGTAATGACTTTCTTCCCTCTGCTTGCAGTTTATCCCCATGCCCGTACTGTACGGTGTCTTCCTCTACATGGGCGTAGCTTCTCTCAGTGGAATCCAGGTATGCTGTGTGCCAGCAGTGGATGTTGTTTATCAGGCAGGCAGATATGATCCATAGTGTCCTTACAGGCTGCAAAGACAAACAGAATCACATGAGAAATAAAACTCTGGTTAGATTGTTAGGAGAAGTGCCAATTATGTGGAATGCAGACAGATGTACAGTAAAACCCTGGGCTGAATATATAAACTGCAGCTGTGACGGCTGATGTATGTCTAATGGCCAGGTGCCTCATTATAAAAACCTATATCTAGACTAACAATTACATTTACAGGTGCATTTAAATGAGTTGACCTATACGCTCAGTGAGTTTGGGCTACAGCAGGTGCTCCTCAGTAACTTCAGTAACCTCCAACTCACTGCACAGGCCAACTGAGATGTGACACATACAAACCTCCCGAATACTCTGGGATTAATTATTCATAGACATCTGCATGTGATTATCCTGTGCCACCTTCGGCTCTTCTCTTCTATTTTCCCCTTTTTCTCATCATCCTCAACAGTTCTGGGACAGGATTAAGTTGTACATGATGCCATCCAAACACCAGCCCGACTTCTCCTATCTTCGTCATGTTCCTCTGAGGAAGGTTCACCTGTTCACACTGGTCCAAATTACATGTCTGGCTGTGCTCTGGATCCTTAAATCCACCTTCTTGGCGATCATCTTCCCTGTCATGGTATGTGATAAAAATACATTTGCAACACAGCTTTTGATGAATCCTGAGTTATACCACCCTTCTGTGTAATCATTTGGTACAGTAGCAGAACACATAAAATCAAAGCTTTATCCAGAATCCACAATGCTCTGAAGTTTGTCTGAAGACAGAGGTTTAATGAGTGTAAACGTTGAGTGATTCAAGTTAATGTCATTTTTGAGTGTCACACCTCATGTATGAGGTGAATGAATGGAGGTTTAAACAAAGTGTGTCTCTCTGTGTCAAACTCTTCAGATCCTGGGTCTGATGGTTGTCAGAAAGATGCTCGACATGGTCTTCTCCCAGCATGACCTAGCCTGGCTGGATGACCTCCTGCCTGAGAAAGAGAAGAAGAAGAAGGATGATGATAAGAAGAAGGGGAAGGAAAAGGAGAAGAGAAAGCCCAAACAAGACGACAGCGAGGAAGAGGTGAGAAACTGGAGGTCTGCTGCCCCCTGCTGGAATTATGGATCATTATGGACAAGTTACTGATGATGTGTCTATATTGTTGTTGTGTGTTTTGCTTGCAGGACAAGTCCCACACATACTCCAATCACTCACCCAGCTCAGAGTCAGACTTGGATCGCAGGTACTGTGTCCTCAAACTGCACATCCCTTACAAAGACCTGGTCTATCCTGATGCTGTACAGTCTAAGTGGGGAGCGTACTCCCAGGCTGCTGGCACACACAGTGCTCTTTAACACACACATATACAGGTACCTGCTGTGGTCCAATGTGAAAATGTAGTCAACGTGCATAAATTAGAGGGTCAGTTCACAAAAATGACAAAGAAAAAATCCTAGTTGCCATTGAGACAGCTTGATCTCAGATGGATGCTGGGTTGATGTGGGCTCATGAGGTTCCACAGCAAGTGACAGAATTGTTTTAAGGTGAGCGTTGTGGCAGCAGGCATGGCAGTAAAAGAGTGAGCACAGTATTGATGGCTTAAGTACACTGCCCTGATTAAAAGATACATTATGTCACTGCTTCTCAAACTGTGGTATGTGTACCACTGGTGGTGTGCGAGCTCCCTCTACTGGTATGAGTAGAACTCTTGGAAATATTTTTTAATAAAATAATTGAATTGTCAATATACTACACAATCCTTTAAAGCTTAAACTAAGATCACTGAAATATCACTTAAAATAAGTTTAGCATATTCTGTAATATTCCTCTGAAATATATTTTTTAATTATTTACATAGTCATGTTCATGCATGTAGCTATGGTTATAAACTAATAGGTGACAGTGAGATATTAAGAGGAGATGAATGATTCAGAAACTCTGCAATCGTGTCTCAAACTTGAAATATTAGGAAGTGAAGTGAACCGGTTTGTTTAGGACTCAACAACAGGAGACAATAAATAATCTTCATATCAGGAACAAACCTGTCTACGCTGCTGGATCATAACGGTGGTACGTAGAGAGCTTCATATTTTCTGCTTCTGTAATAGGCCACGCCATGTAAGTGTAGCAGCAGTCTCAAGTTGGCTGCCTCAAGTGTTGTGGATATCACGGTTCAACTGGAGCCACACAAACCACCAGGATACAGAGATTGATTTCTTTCCGTTTAGTTTATTTGTCTTAACATTTCATGCTGATGCTACCAAGTGCCATGGTTCTAAAAGAAAGGAAAGGACAAGGTAAATCATAACTGATAAATACAACAAAATACTATGAAATCAAATACAATTAATAAATCAGATATGCTTAAGGCATCATCCATAAAGTAAATCAAACCTAAAGTTTCTCTTTAAACTTGGTCATGTTACGAAAAAGTCAATTGAAATATGTTAAGTACTTACAATGAAGCGAGTCAAAACACACATGGCATACTCTGTAGCACCAACACATGCAAGTCTGGAGACAAAAGGAAGGGAAGGCCTCATCCAGGCCTATATTTATAAAGTGGGAGGATCATTGGGAGGCGCCCACATCTCCATCCAACCTCCAGACAGGAAGACTGAGATTGCAGTTTGTAACATCAAGTATACAAATACAAATTACTTTATTAATCCCCAAGGGGAAATTCATTTGTCTGTCAGCTCATCTGCCAAAGTAAGGGTCTGTAGTCATTTAGTTCAGCTGGACATTTTCATTTTCATGTTCAGCTGTAGACTCAGGTTGAAGATCCTGTGGAGAGTTTGACACAGTTGGGCAGCACAGTCTTTAAGCAGCCTTGGACAAACACCATCTGGGCCAGCTGTCTTCCAAGAGCAAAGTCTCACAAGCTCCAACCTCACCCCTGTCTCTGTGACAAACAAGGGTGGAAGAACAGGTGTGTGAAGGGGAGTAGCTGCAGTAGTGGAGATGTATCTTTGTGTAGGAGGAGGAGGAGGAGAAGGAGGAGTCACGGTGGAGATGCCCATATGTTGAGGAGAAGGAGGAGCAGTGGAGATGCTCACATGTTGTTGAAGAGGAGGAGGAGCTGTGGTGGAGAAACACACTTGTGGAGGAGAAGAAAGAGCCACGATGGAGATGCCCACATGTTGAGGAGGAGGAGAAGGAGGAGCGGCAGTGGAATGGGATATGTCCTCTGTCCCTTTGAAAGACTGATTGAGTTCATCAGCTCTTTCCACATCACCCACTATTGGCTGTCTTTTCTTTTTGTTGTAGCCAGAGATGGCATTGATTCCTCTCCACACCTCACGGATGTTGTTTTGATGTAAATTCTTTCTCTATCTCCTTTTTGTATTCTACCTTTGCCATCTTCAATCTCTTCAGCTCATGTTGCACTAGTTTGAGTTGTTCTTTGTCACCATCTCTAAAAGCTTCCTTTTTCTGGTTGAGGATTGCCTTTATGTCACTTGTGATCCAGGGTTTGTTATTGGGGAAACAGTCTTTGTAGGTATGACTGTGTCTTTACAAAAGTTGATGTACTCAGTGAAACCATCAGTCTGTCTATCAACGTCCATACTGTTTTCATCTGTTTCCAGAAGCACATCCCAATCTGTGCATTCAAAGCAGTCCTTTAGAGCCTCAGGTGTCCATTTCCTTACAGTGAGTGTAGTTGCAGGTTTCCTCTGCACACAGGGTTTGTAACAGATCTGTAGAAGAACCAAGTTGTGATTTGACCTGCCCTGTGGTGGTGAGGCAGTATCTCTGTAGGCTTCTTTGACATTGGCATACAGCAGATAAAGGGTTTTGTTTTCTCTGGTAGCACAGTTAACAAACTGTGAAAATCCAGTCAGGTGGGAGGAGAGTAACATGGTTGAAGTCTCCTGATATTATATAAAGTACCTCAGCGTGTTTAGTCTGTATTCTAGCAACAATTTCATAGAGTATTCCACATGGAACAGCAGCCTTTGCTTTGTATACAAGTATTGTTATTATATGACCAAATTCTCTTGGTACATAATATGGCCACATTCCAACAGCCAATAATTCAATATCTGGACAACACATCTTATCCTTGACAGTAATATGTGCAGGATTACACCATCTCTGGTTCACAAATAAGGCCAATCCTCCTCCCTTTTTCTTGCCTTTACTAGCCTCAGCATCTCTGTCTGATTGTATAAGGGTGAAGCCAGGTATATTCACAATGGAGTCTGAGATGTTATAATTCAACCAGGTCTCAGTAAAAACACAGGGCTGCACTTGCGGTACATTTTCTGAGTCATTACTAATATCTCTAGCTCATCACTTTTGTTGGGCAGAGAGTTGACATTCCCCATGATGACTGATGGCAGAACAGGCTTGTATCTCCATTTCCTTGCCTTTAACTTTGCACCAGCATGGCAACCACGAAAGCTCCTCCTTATCTCAGTTGGAATAGGGTCATATAGTCCAGATTTGCTCCATTTCAATGAAAAAAGCTTCTTCTCTTGAATAAACTCTTCTCCCCACAGAGATATCCATCAGTAAATGTAAAAAAAATCCAATAAAATGCAACAAAAAATAACAAAAGTTAAGAGCTACCAGACTTTGCAGCAACTTGTGTATGTGCATGTTCCAGAATGAATGGGCTTCATTTTATTACATTTACATTCAGTCATTTGATGGATGCTTTTATCCAAAGCGACCTATAAAAAAGGAAACAATCATGGTACAGAGTGACAAGGACATGTAAGTGCAGCAATAAGTACTACTTTTAGAAAATTAGGTGACAGAAGGGGGATAGATTATCATGTCCAGTTGTTGGTAGTGCTGGAGAGGAGGTCCTCTCTGAAGAGCTGGAGGTCTTCAGGAGGTTTTTGAAGGTAGAGAGGGACGCCCCTGATCTGAATTGTTTCAGGGTGGAGATGCAATAAAACACTTTGATTTTAAATTTAATTAATGAGCACCAAGCAGCTCTTTCCAGAAACAGCATCCCTCCCTGTTATATTGTATAATCTAGGGGACACATCACACTACTTTCACCTGTTTTTTTTTTTTTGAAAGAATGTAGTTTCAATAAAAAGTGAGATCTGAGTAACTGGTGCATTGTTTCTGGAAAAACACACCAAACACTCATTGCGTTGATTCATTTATTTGTCAAATGCAAGTTGTGATTCATTCACGCAACATGCAAGAAAAGCTATTTTATAGTGCAGCTGATACTTCTGTATCACTTATCAGGCAGCTGTAGGATGATGTATCACAAATCTATGAGACAGATATCTGAAAACAAAGCAATCAAAACTTTATTCATCTTTAGATACCACTACATCTTTTGTCATTTTGGTGAATTGACCCTTGTAGTTGTCCCTTATTTTGCTGTGGTGTTGCTTTGCTTTGCTTTGTATCATGGTGTTTTTTCCCCCATGAAGAACTAACTTTTACCTTGATGTGTACTTTGCTGCTTACTTTAAATTCATTTAATGTTTTCTTACCAACAAGGAAATTCCTGCCCTCGTCCATGTTTAGAAAGAATAAATGTAAATTACAAACATGGTCACTTTTGTGGGTGGACATACATCCACATATAGATTCTTATACTATATGTACTATCTAGTACATATAGAACATATAGAGGATTTATTGCAGGCTAGTTCATATACAGTTGTATAACTATCCACATGCAACAAGTATCATTGTTTTGGTTGTTTCTTTTTCCTCCATGTGCTGGATCATGCCTGCATGTGACCTGTAGCCTGATCTTAGCTCTTAGCTAGCAGCTTCTGAAGCTATTTTGGTAACCTGATAATTTTTTGTTTCTTTTATGGGAGATCAACAATTTCAAAGTTGTCCATCATGCATTACTGCATTGCTGCATTGCTTTGAAAAGACATCCCAGCCTGAACCATGATGCATTTTGGCCACAGACGACCACGACAGCACCCTTTCTCTTGCTCATTGCTGGCAAGAGCTGCTGTTGTGTTTGACTGAGGTCATGATACCGCAAAGCTGAGCTCCTCCACCCTCCCTGGCCTCCTTCTTGAGCCCCTTAGTGTTCTTGGCCGTGGGTGTGTATGGTAACTGGAGCTTGCCCTTCCTCAGCATCACCCTCCACCTGAAGATTTCTTGCCCGTCATCTCCGGCTGTGCCTATGGGCCGAGGAATGTCCTGCCCCGTGCCCCAGGTCAAGATTGAGATGGAGTCAGACTACGACTCAGACATCGACCACCACCACCCACGGGACATGAGCAGTGAGACCACGTTATAAAGCTGAGACTCGGCAACTTGTTGACACAACGTACAACTAGGTGCAGCCAGTGCTGCCCACAGACAGCGAGGTGGCACAGACAGACAGCAGTCGACTGATCCAATCAATGCCACTGGAGAGGCATCTGCTTATAAAGTGGTGCAATTTTGTGCTTTGAATAATATATTCAATATTAAATTTATTTATTTACTTGTATGGTGTAAATATCCATAATAAGAGAGGACATATGTATCTGTATGTGCTGTATAGGATCATATATTTATATTAATAAATGTTATATATTGATATGGTACCAGAAACTGATGAGCAGTTGGCACCTTGCATGGCAGCCAATGCCATCAGTGTATGAATGTGTGTGAATGGGTGAATGAGACATGTCCTGTAAAGCGCTTTGAGTGGTCGGAAGACTAGAAAGGAGATATATAAGTACAGTCCTTTACCATTTACTGTTAATTCAATGACTCCAAATTTTGAAATATTGAGTACAATGTGTGTGTGTGTGATTGTGTAGCTCTGTGTACAAAGCCATACCTTCTATTGTATATTTGTGTTTTTGGTGTTTTGTGGTTTGAATATTTTGTAGCGTGCCTCTGATCCCAGAGATCCACTCTCCTTCCCTGTCTCCCTCTACTTTAATACTCCATACTGACACATTAAGCTGGAACAAAAAGAAACAACCAAAAGCTTGTGATGTTCTGATGTTGCTGAAAAGGATTTTTTTTATTTTCAAAGACTACATGTATGGGAACATAATTAACATTCACCATGGCACCATGTACACGACATTAATAAGAAATGCACACATGATGAAAATTCATGAACTGACAGATATAATTTATCTAATTAAAATTCCATTATTCCAAATTGTGTGGTTTGTCTTGTGTTGAACATAGTGATTTTTTAGACGCTGCATGTATTCTTTTTAGGGAGGGACTGATCTGATAACTGACCTCCGTGGATCAGCTTCCTCATGAAAACACACTGTGTCAGAAACATGTTCAAAATTCATATGCATATTCACATGCTTCAGCCTCATGTTACCTTATATAACATGATCCTAATCAGTTTCTCAAAAAAAGGTTGACACTGCTGCTAGATGGATACTCAGTATTAAATTTATTTTATTTTATTTATAGAACCGAAGTTATCTCATGACACTTTCCATATAGACCCAACAATGCCTCACAATACCAGATGTTAAATCAGTTAGAGAATACCCTGACTGGATATGAATGATGACAGAGATGCAGTGAGTGTGATGTACTGTATAACATACAGGATCACCAATTCATCTTTAGTACAAACACAGACTGTATTATCCTGTATATAAAGATTATATATATTTACATCATTGGACTCATATCCAAGGCCGTAAGGCATACTCTTCATAAAATGGCACACTACACTGAATGTCAGAATTTAAGCACCACTACTATCATAAATTGTATGAATAATAAATATTTATAATTCCAAATTGGAACGCAGTCAGAACGTGATAATCATGATAATACATTTAATTTAATGTAATGGTTTTTTGCTGTCAGCCAGTGTAGTCTTGATTAACACTACAAGAAGCATTCAGCAGCCTATCTGTCTGTTCAACTCAATCAGCTGTGAGAACATTAATCATTCATTAATCATCATATGCCTACAGCATCCATCAGAGGTAGCAGCATGCATTGCTGGCTGCCACAGTGTCTTTTTATTAAGGCTGGTAGCAGCAGGATACGTCACGTCAGCACACATGGAGTGCTCGGCTGTGCACTGGAGGGTTTGGTGAAGCCGTCAGCAAAGCCCTCTCCTTCCACCAGTGTCGGCCTCTTGTTGCACATGGGGCACAGGTTGTTGCGCACCTGTGAGGCTCTCATCCAGATGATGAGGTTCCAGCGCTGGCCAGAGGAGATGGGTAGGGCCCCGTGCATATGTTGACCCCGGTGGAGGAGGCCCTCGGTCACCCTGTGCTCAACCTCTGAACACTCCGTCTCATTTAAGGGAACCTGCAGTGGACGAGTTTACAGAGTCATTTAGTGGCAATCTGCAAGCTCATGTTTCATTTACAGATTTCCAACCAACCAATCACAACCATTTGTCTTATATGGTGCTGGTTTGATATGATGACTGTACATAGTGTGATCCTATTGGTCTATTCAAGTTTCATCTAATTGTGTTCAGAGGCATTGTTGTCTGCACTCGTTGATAACACCCCTTTGGAAATAGAACATTAACTATTCTCAGTTATTCTGCATTTGAGAACTGGTTTGGTGATTCAAGTTAGGATAAGTTGAGAAGTTGTCTTTGTTTTATATTTAACCAACTAACTTACAAAGCTCTTCATGGTCAGGCACCTTCATATCTTAAAAGAGCTCATAGTAGTCATACAGTTAGCTCCTCAAACTGATGAGCAGTTGGCACCTTGCATGACAGTTAATGCCATCAGTGTATGAATGTGTGTGAATGAGAATGAGATATGTACTGTAAAAGCACTTTAAATGGTTGAAGGCTAGAAAGGCGCTATATAAGTACAGTCCATTTACCATTCAACCCTCTAGAACAGTGGTCCCCAACCTTTTCCTAACTGCGGACCGGTCAACGCTTGACAATTTTAATGCGGACCGGGGGGGGGGGGGGGGGGGGACATTTCGAAATAACAATTAAATTACTGTCATCGGTGCTAGACCTCTTTGCGCCCTTGCCCAAACCAAAGAAACTTTCTAACGACGACTGCTTCTTGCTCATCGTAGCTAACGTATGGAGCTATTTTTGTCTCAAAAATAACCGTAAACGCACAGAGAGTGATCTACAAATGTTCCTTGATTTGCACACGTGTTTTGTCTATCCACAAATACAAATTTCAATTCGTAACTTGTATTTTGGTTTTTACAAATATACGTGTATTGTAGAATATATTTCCTATTTGTAAAAACAAAAAAGCCATTTGTGAAACTGAAAATTCTGTTTGTGAAGCGGGATTCTGCATTGTGGACACCATTCACACAACGCTTCTCTATTCACACACAGCATCTCTTTCCTCAGTTACGCTTTTTTGAGACATTCCTGCCGAGATCCGCAAAGATCCGCAAACAAATATTCGGGATTCACAAATGGCCGCCCCTCCTCACCACTAGGTGGCAACGTTGTTCTATGTTGTTCTAGGTGTACATTGAACGTTATATTTATATTTTTTTTCGTTATATCATTTCAAGATATATCTGGCATTGTCTGAGGACATTCTAGCGAGAAATGTGCGTTTTACTCTCTAACTATGTTGAATGAAAGCAATCGTGTTTATCAGTCCTCTAGCGATAATTTATCATCATGGTACCAAGTGTAGCAGTTAAATGCTTTCCGGAGCATGGATCTATTACACCATGTTCTGACTCTAAATCCTTGATGAGTTCTGTATTTACCTGCTACACTAGCCAGCCTAACCCTGTTACATCCAGAACATGGACGGAGGAGTCTGCCACCGTTGTTATGGTAACCATGATGATAAATTATCGCTAGAGGACAAATAAAACACAATTTGCTTTCATTCAGCATAGATTTAGAAAGTAAAACATTTACACTAAAACTTTTCTCGCTAGAAATGTCCTCAGACAATGCCAGATATATCTTGAAATGTTGTTTTTACGGCCAGAAAGCTGAATAAATATAACGTTCAATGTACACAGAGAACAACACGGCACCTAGCGGTGAGGAGGGCAGCCATTTGTGAACCCCGAATATTTGTTTGTGGATCTGTATGGATCTCGGCAGGAATGTCTCAAAAATGCGTAACTGAGGAAAGAGATGCAGATTGCAGAATCACGCTTCACAAACAGAATTTTCAGTTTTATCTACCATGAAAAATTAACCCATTTTTTATTCATCTCTCTCTCTCTCTCCTCTCTCTCTCCTCTCTCTCTCTCTCTCTCTCTCTCTCTCTCTCTCTCTCTCTGTTTGTTTTTTTTTGGAAAAAATTTTTTTTTTGATTTTTTTTTTAAATTTCCCCCCAATGTCACGACCCGGTTCGGAATGTCTCGCGGACCGGTACCGGGTCGCGACCCGGTGGTTGGGGACCGCTGCTCTAGAACACTGCGCTCTCAGGACGCTGGGTTCCTTGTGGTTCCTATAGTCTCCAAAAGTAGATTGGGAGCCAGAGCTTTCAGCTATCAGGCTCCTCTTCTGTGGAACAAACTACCTTTCTGGGTTCGGGAGGCAGACACGGTCAACACCTTTAAGAATAGACTTAAGACTTTCCTTTTTGATAAAGCCTATAGTTAGGGCTGGCTCAGGTCATCCCTTAGTTATGCTGCCATAGGACTAGACTGCCGGGGGACTTCAAATGGTGCACTGAGCTCTTTCTTCTTCCAACTTCTTTGGAAACAGGGCTGGATTCCAGATAAACCTATTTTATGTTTATTGGCATAATAATACATCATGTGTCCAGCAATTTCTAACATTTCTAAAAATGTATTCACCTGTTTCATATCACCAAAGTAAAGGTTTCCCTCAGTGAAGTCCTTGCCCAGGGAAACATTCAGGGTGACCTCTGAGTTGTCATAGTGGTAGCTCAGATCCAGGTCTTCATTCATGTCATATTTAACAACAAAGGCCTTGTGGCTGTCCAGACAGCGCCCCCCACAGTCAGGGTACAGCAGGGAGGTGAGTGGATACAGGTAGCGCTCACAGAGGGGTGTGATGAAGTCTTCATCAAAGCCCAGTTCATCCAGAAGGATCTGGAAGAGAGAAAAGAAAAAAAGACTCAGACGTGATGTTTAATTCCCTGACCTTACAAATAAACATATTTAGGTCAGAACTCTTTCATGATTTCAACATTTTCTATCTTCCTCATTGAAGGTTTCATCAGAACCGAATGTTACTGTGAAACGAGCCCATCACAGTGCCTGCATGTACCTGCGAGGTATCTTCCAAACTCTATTCCAGAGTTCCACTACTGTATTTCAGGACTGATGGGACCAAGCATCATGGCACAATAAAGATGAACTGTGAATGACTGAGCAGTTATTACAGTGTGTTTTAAGTCAGCAGGAGCAGATACATTACCCCATAATGGTTCATAGTGGTGGGTCTTCCTTTAGGGGCAGAGGACTTCTCAAAGTGCTCCAGCTCCTCCACCAGCTCATCACAGAAGCTTTTCTCAAACACAGGTAGGCGATACACTCTTACTGCTTTAACAGGAGGATGTGTATACATTAACTATCATGCAGAAATATATTGTTATGTGACTGTGATAATGTGGTCCCACTGCATATACAGTAAAATATCTTGTTTGTTCTAAAGCAATATATATTTATATATTAGAAAGATACAGCAGAACAAGACATGAATATAAAAGTAGCTG
Organism: Larimichthys crocea; assembly: GCF_000972845.2. Classification (NCBI taxonomy): domain Eukaryota; kingdom Metazoa; phylum Chordata; class Actinopteri; family Sciaenidae; genus Larimichthys; species Larimichthys crocea. Next base: position 35,759,234 of record NC_040020.1, read on the forward strand.
TGCTGATACAACAGGTTGTGAGCTGCTGTTTCCCTGGTTACACAGTATTACTTGGCTTGGCAGAGAGGACAGGTCAGTTGTCTGCAGGTGGGGCTGCTTCTCCACACACACTGAGCACTTCTTTGGCTAGGTGTCTGCATAGCCGGTCTGTAGTCCTGGCTCATTTATTGGTAGACCACCTGCAGTGACCCTGAGCAGCAGCAGGCCAGGGAGGAGACAGCCAGAGAGGTTGTTGCATTTATCAAGGTATCTACAGTTCACACCCTGATGTATCAGCACCACCACCACCTGCTTCACTCCAACTGTTACCTCGTAGTCTTTCAGAATTAGCTTTTTGCATTACTCAACAAGCTCCTGAGTAACTGGAGGTGTCAATTTCCTCAACAATGAAAAAAACAAAAACACTATACAGTCTATCAGTCATGTGATCAAACAATGGGGTGTTTGACTGCATTCCTGGATGTTTTCTATCTGAATCTGAGTAACCTGAATCTATGTTCTATGAATGCTGAAAAAATATAATCAAATTCAATGAAATGAAAGCTCACCTGCCTCTTCCTCCAACAAGTCTAAGAGACCTTCTTCACTGGTGTTCCTGTTTTCACAGTACTCAACAATCTGCTTGAACTTTGGTGAGAGGTAGGACTCCTGAGGAGAGGTGCAGGTGTGTCTCAGCCAGGTGTTAATGACAAGTCATTAATGACAACATTAGCAATAAATACCTGCAGATGGTAGACGTGGGGATGGAAAGGCTGGTACATGTCTTTTATAGCTATAGCTCTCTCAGCAGACATCACACCAAGATGCCTTCGTCTGTCCACTTCCTGTGAAATCTAAACAGAGTAGTGTCGACAAAATCATTCAAGTGTAGTTCAGAGGTTTGCTGCCAGCACACTGCTGAATGTACAGACACAGACCTGAAAGGTCAAGTCAAAGTGGGCAGGAGGCAGGTACACATATCAATATCAGTAAGTCAGTGATATCATCTGACAGTATTTTTGATCATAAACACATAATATGAACAAACAATCTTGGTCCCTTAGATTTTTCTCTTGGAGACATGTGACGGTCTAAATATGGATTTGTCAGTGGTCTCTGATGTAATGACCATGTTGTTTCTAATCTAATCTAACCTACCTGTCATTTCTTTACTGACATGTCCACACATCAGCTTAATACATCTGCAACCAGCTTATATCTGCTTATATATCAGCACGGCTGAGGCCAAAGATACTGCTAGAGACTAGGGTTTGTAGCAACCTGATAATGTAATAAAGTCCAATAATGTAATACCTGCCAATATCGTTCATTTACCGTATCATTTTGGACATTTGAAATGTATGAAATGCACAGCTACATTTCTGTGTTCAACTGCATGTGTTTCATCACTGTAAACGCCACAGAGGCAACGTCGTAAGTGACATTTATAAGTTAATGTTAAAAAGTACTCTTTACATAAAAAATGCATTTGATTTGTTTGTAACTAAAACAGTTTATTTACATTTATTTACATGAGAAAAGCAAACGTTCCGCTCCTTTACAGCCCTACTACAGACCAATCACAGAATCATCCAAAAAAACAAGTAATTAGTAGTCCTTTTAGAAAACTATTAATTATTATTATTAATTATCAAAATAGCTTCAGATTGACTTTCTGTTTATCATTGGATGCTTTATCGAATTACTCCAGATTAATTAACTACTATTATCAGTGAGATGCTTAAGGTTTATTTCACAACATGCCAACACACACACACACACACACACACACACACACACACACACCTTGTTGAGTACATCCTCAAACTGCTGCTCTGTCACACAGCCGAGCCTGCTGAGCAGCTGCGTAATGAACACACATGATAACATTAGAACATGACATAATCAAACACTGTATAATATTCAATATAGTCATTAATATGAGAGGCTTCCTCACTGCTCGGTAGTCCAGTGTGAACTGCTGCTGCGTCACAAAGCGGACGTGCGTGTGGTATTCCTCCAGGAAAATGTTGTCAGTGGAAAAACATCTGCAGAGATAGAAGTGTCGGTGTGAGGCTCCGTCTGTCATCACTGCTCGTTACAAACACACACTGAACACACTTATTATGTCACACTGTTCACTCACAACACACACAGCCAGCAACGTCACAAACGCTTCCGGTTCAAGTCGTCAAAATAAAAGCATAATCTCTATGAAGCCAAATGTAACTTTCACACCAAGACGTAGACATTAATTACACTGTCGGTGGTAGCTACTCACATCTAAATATATACTGACTGTAGCAATGAGTGTATAGACCTGACACACTAAAGTGTGGGCTCGATACACAAGTACCATGTGGTGTCCAATAGGGGCGCAAATACCACATACGCGATACCAACCTCGTAAATGCAAGAGTAGAAGAAGAGAACGAAGCCAGGCAGGGGCAGGCAACCCCACGCTCTGTGTGTGTGTGTGTGTGTGTGTGTGTGTGTGTGTGTGTGTGGATCATCGCCTCCGGTAGCAGCAGTCAGACCTGCTGCTGAACATGCAGGAGTCAGCAGCTCGCTGATGATTGACGTGTCTCCTCTGTCCGGTGTGTGCTCCGTGCAGACGCGGAAATGTTGAGCGTGGAGTCGTTGCAGGTGGCTGAGGAAGAGGTGGTTGAATCCAGCTCCAATAAACTGGGTGACATTTACACGTTCGTGTCTAAAGGCTGCTTTCCTCAGACCATGAACCCTTTACGGAAGAAGAACCTGAAAAGATACGCACAGAAATTCATCATTGATGGTGAGGCTTGTTTCACAGTGTCCGTGTAAGCTGCTGCAGACTGACAGTATGTGGCTCTCCTCTGTCTGCAGCAGACATCTGCTGGCACGAACTGCCGTTAAGAATCTGCTGTGTGCACATCTTCTAATGTACACACGGCCTCAGGCTGACAGTCACTGTGTGCTGCAGGGTGACACTCATCTTCTATATGCTCATGCAAGTTCATATTTAATGCACATAAGTGCTGATTTAGTAAATCAAACTTCTGGCCACCTGATGAAGGTGAAGTCTGATCTTTACTCCCCTTTCAGCCTTCTCAGCTCAGCTCTTCAGCTGTTAAATTCTCACCTCATTCACCAACCAGACACTCCCTCTGTCTGCTGTGTGCTGGGGAGCAGGTGGACTCTTGTTTATCAAAGCTTACAAAGTGAAACCAGAGAAACCTTTCCTCAGGTCCAATTTATGTTTTACCCCTGAAGGTAAGCAGGATGACATTAAATACTCTATTCAAATGAAGAATGACGTACAGATCTCTCTGTACACAAAGGGCCTCTTATTGGCAGAATATGTGTCAAAGCATGTCCTACTTTTCTTTCATATTTTCATTTTAGAAGACAAGCTGTACTATGTGGGACCTAAGAAAGACGAGAAGAGGGAGGTGGTCATAGACGCCGAGAGGAAGAGGCAGATTTTTCTCGACTGCCACTTCAATGACATTGGCCATCACCTGGGCCAAAAGAAGACCGTCCACAGGATCCAGAGCAAGTATTACTGGCTGGGGATCATCAAGGACGTGGTGGATTGGGTACACATGTTTTTCTCTTAACATCTCTGAGTTATCATGATAATGCTGTCTGACATTAATGATCACTGTCTGTCTTTTCAGATAAAAGTATGTGAGACGTGTCAGCACACAGAGAGGAATAAAAACCTGGCGAGAACTGTCCGGCCTATAAAAGTGGACGCACCTTGGGACGTTGTTGGGATTGACCTTCTAGGTGTTTGCCTCACTTCACTTCATTCAGTGCTTTCTGTTTTGTTGTCTGCTGTATCATTTATTTCCACACGTTGAGACATTCTGTCTGCCTTTCTCTTTGGTTCACCAGGACCTTTCCCAGAGACTCAGCAAGGCAACACCAATGTTACACTCATCGTTGATTACTTCAGTAAATGGGCAGAAGCTTTTCCAGTGCAAAAGACAGATGCTCTCTCTGTTGCAAGGTGTATTTCCAAATGCATATACAGGTAAAGCATTTACAGAATCTGAACAATCATACTGAAGTTGAAACAAGGCTTTTATAATCTATATCATCTACTGATGTATTTACAGATCATATGTCTGTATGTGTCATTTTCATCATCCTTGACCAAGTTATTTAGTGTTTTTTGACAGAAGTTTGTATCATACTGTAAGATTTACTGTATTTATGGAATATGTTGGAAATGAAATATTCAAAGTTTTCATTAGTGTATAAACATGCAGGTTATCTACAGTAGACCAGAATGAATAAACCACACACTGGCTCTAGATAGATTCTAGTTTGGTATATTACGCAGACACCATTTCTAACCTGAAGCCGAACTAACTCTGTCGTCTGTTTAATCAGGTTTGGTTCCCCTAAAACAATAGTGTGCACACAGAATGGTGACTTCAGTAAAGAGGTGAGATGTGAGTCAAAGCGTTAACTGAAATAAACTGACAGATTGTAGTGCTGCTGTGGGTCGTGTTCATCAGTGCCCGTGCTGGTGTTTTCTAGGTGACGAAGCTATTGTACACCAGGTGGAGCATTGTGCAGAAGGTTGCTCCTCTGGATCAACCTCAGCTCAACCCGCTGCATGACTGCACGTGTCCTTTACTGAAGGAAGCCATAGTGCAGATGGTAACAGAGAAGCAGGCCGACTGGGACGACTTCCTGGACCCTGTGCTCTTTCTGTTCAGGACATCCAACAACCCTACAACCAAGTTCAGCCCTTATTCCCTCATGTTCAACAGGAAGGCTAATTTATCAAATGAGGTGCAGACTCTGATGTGGAGAAAATATTCTAACCGTGTGGTTTGTTTCTGCATACTCATTTTATTTCCTTCCCTCTAGATGACGTTGAACCTTCTGCATTATGACGGCCAAGAGCAGGATATGTGTTCGACAAAGGAGAAGGCCTCAGCATTCATGAGCATAATGCAGGAACAGCAGAACTCCGTGAAGCAGCTGGTACTTATACTTGTACTATTACAGTGGATGCTAGTGTAACTTGTTTGTCACATCAGACACTGCTTTGTGGGTTCAGGAATGATGAATCTCATCACTGCATCTTTAAATAACATCCATACTTTGTTATTGTGTGAAAGGAAGCTAGCTGGAAAAATGAACTTCCCCGCAAAGCCTCTACATACTTGGTTCCTGATTGGTCCTCATTCATAAGCAACTACAAGTTCCATGTTGCATTGTGTATGTTCTGGTCCCTCAGACATGTTACTTGACGTGTGTCATGACACGTCGGGCACAGTGTCATCATGGTGGTCCTCATGCACCATTCTTGTGCACACAGTGTATTACATGGCAGAAACGTGATTATTACACCACATGTCACAGAAACTCTGTCCATTGTTTAAGGTACAGACTTTTCTTATGGGACAAGTGTGTTGACAGAAAACTTCTCACATACACACATTTATGGACTTAATTGACTCATTACCTTGACATATGGCAGGCGAGGAGAGGGGCAGCTCAGCTGTTTTCTGTTTGTTTTGTCCTTTTTTGAACATCCCTTCTGTTTTGTGTCTGAATGTGTGTTCCACTTCCAGGTCATAGCCAATATGAACGCAGCCTACAAACAAGAGAAGAAGAATGCCAAACGGAGGACACATAACATGCCCTCGATGACCTTTAAAGTCACAGATCCTCTGTTTGATGCAGACTCGCCCTCTCCCAAAAAACTGAAAGAGAGTTTATATTTGTCTTTTCCCGTTGAGACGGTACTGGCCACCGAGCAAAGCGGCTCAGACATAAAGACGGAGTTAACCTATCATTTAGTTGAGTCTGACGTCCACTGAGAGGACACATCAATGGAGACATGTCATGTCATGTCATGTCATGTCATGTCATGTCATGTCATCATGAGCTGCCTGAAGTGGAGAAGATGGAAGTCCAGATGTTGGTGATGTGTGACGGTTAGTGCTCCAACAAATGTCTGATGAATACACTGCTGGTGAAGATTAAGCTCACACACACTCACAAACCATCCTCTGGCCAATGAAATGGCAAGAAACAGTGACACCCCTATGCAAAAAGCATTGTTTCCTGTGAAGGTTATGTTAAATTATGAGTTTTCACTTTGACATGCTGTAGATTTTTAAGCAACAATACTTCAAAATAAATGTATTGTTCAATTTTTTTAAGCCTTGGTGTGTTGTCATTACATGATGGGAAATGAGACATTGCTTATGATCAGAATACACACGTGTGTGTGTGTGTATGTATATATATATGTATATATGTATATATATATATGTATATATATATATGTATATATGTATGTATGTATGTATGTATATATGTATGTATATATGTATGTATATATATGTATGTATATATATGTATATATATATATATATACACACACACACACATTTGTAGATGATGGTAATAGTTTATACAGCAGGTTGTAGTATATACAGTAGGCCCATCACGAGTTGATTGTTGGGAGTGTTTACATTTACATATTTAATAACTAAATGAGGCGAGGCGTTGAAACGGGTTTTGTTCATTGACTGAAAAGCTGTTTTTTTTTTTAAATCTTATCTTTTCTCAGTGTCATCACTGTGTTTCTGGACTGGTCTGTCTTCTCACCGGCTTGACCACTGGCTTAGCAGATTTTAACTTTTGCCTGTAGATGAACCATCCAATGATCATAGAGTCCCAAGGCTGCACAGAGGACAGAGCGATAGGTGTCCTTTCAAACCGTGTAGCAGTGGTCCAGAATGTTAGTGTCCCACTTTTTGGAAGCTTGTGGCTGAGATTTGCTCTGTTAAAGTCCATGTAAAGACAATTCTGAGATTTTTTTCAAAATACATTAAATATGTTGTAAAATAGTTGCTGAAAACATGAAAACTTTGAACAATATATTACTGAAATGTGGAGTTTTTCAGTTTTCAGTCCAGGATTTTGTGGGTGGTCCTTAAAGGGTGGCTTGATGACACACTGAGGCCACCCTGAGCAGAATCCCACAACAGTATAAAAACCTGTATGCTAGTTATTATTCTTGTTTACACTCAGTTGCTAGCTAGCTCTGCCTTGAAGTCCTGCAGATGCATTTTCCCTGGATGAACAGCTTTATTTAAACACAAACACGAAGAGATGAAGAAGTGGATTTATTTTGAAAAAGTTCTGAAACGTGTGTCAGTAATGGCACCTTCCTGGACTGCAGGTGTGCCATGCTGCAAAACAATTCCACACAGTGTGTTGTTTCACAGAGGTACGTGACATATTGAGACAGACACAGACAGACAGACACAGACAGACAGACAGACAGACAGACAGACAGGCACAGACACACAGACAGGCACAGACACACAGACAGACACACAGACAGACAGGCACAGACACACAGACAGGCACAGACACAGACAGACAGACACAGTCACACAGACAGACAGGCACAGACACACAGACAGACAGACACAGACAGACAGAGTCCTGCGAGTAGGAGTGGCTTCAGCGTCTCCAGTGGACACGCCCCCACAGTCCTGGAGCAGAGAATTCATTTTTACCTGATTTTGACACCTCATTTAAGAAACTTGTTGATATTTTTAATAGTTCTGCTGGGAATTTGCGACTTTTATATAATCATTTGATACAAATTTATCTTTCATTATTACACTAATCATAACATTATGAGATAATTATAAGAGGACTTTAACAGTGTGTCCATCACAGTGTGAGGAGGACAGCTCTCCTCTCCCCCCCAACTTTATTGAAAGTTGCAATACAAACAAAGAATTCAGTCATACCAGTTCACACTGTGCAATAGTAACAAAGCACCAGCATGGTTACATATTATTGTATAATAAGGGTCAAAGGGGAAAAAATGAAACTTTGGGTCAGCTGTCCTCTCCTCTGTCTGATCCTGGACACAGTGACGTACCTGGTGGGAGGAGCTACACTACCTTCGCTGGCACAACAGATAGGTTTCACTAAGAGGTGTCACTCCGTCATATTTCTATGCGTTTAGACCGAATTGATCTGCGTGTCTTGAATAAAGGAGGGTGAGCATGCTAGTTGTGAGGTTTTTTTAGATTCAGTTGAAGCTGTGCATGCTCCATTAATTCACATATGTATTAGCGTGAATGCGAAGCCGCGTGAAACGTGGTCCCCGTGACCGTCGTTGTTCATGGTGTCAGGTGTATCACTTTGTATGACTACTTTAAAATAGACGATCTTTGATACCGACGTCCACTTCACTGTGCCGCCTGTGGGTCAGTCCGAACCGGCATATACTGAAGGTGTTCTCTCCGAGCCAACACACACTGTGTGTACGTTACTGTATGTGTTCTGACAGAGACGCAGAGACGACACGATCTGAAGAATTCATCGACAGCTGCTCACGCGGACATGGCGAGAGTTAATAACGTGGAAGAAATAAGTTACGTTAGCTTCTTAGCACAAAGCTAACTCAGATAGCTTAGCTAGCTAACAATGTGTGACAGGTGAGGTAGGTGTAGACTTCACGAGACAATTATTGACAGGTCACACTGTTCACCTGCACCAATGACTGGATAAAGTACGCACGAGCCGCAGAAGACCGGATGTGCATTCCTTCAAAATAAAAGCACATGTAAGGAAATCAACATTACAGTGTGTGTGTGTGTGTGTGTGTGTGTGTGTGTGTGTGTGTTGTAGTTTCTAGTTTCTGCTGTGACCTCTGAACAGTATGTTTTCACTTTTCACAGCCACTCTCTGTCAGTCCAGTCAGTATGTCTGTCAAAGTGGTGGTGAGCTGCTCTGTGCTGTACGCTGTGCTGGATGTGGCTGTGGTCACTGTCCTGTACACACATGGATCACAGCTGAGTGTGTTCAAAGAGGACGTCCTGAACTTTGACATCCGCCAGTCAGTGCTTGACCTCTGGGGAGCCATGCTGCTCCGAGCCCCCCTCCTGCTGGGAGCCTGCATAGGGGTGTCATGGAACAGAGAGGACGGGCCATCGAGGGTTGCTAAGCTCACCACCCTCATTGTCTTCATCTGTCTGATCATCATCAACTACACTCTGGCCAAGATGCTGATGCTGACTGAGCTGCAGCCTTTGACCCACCAGCCCTGGCTCCTAAGCATGATCTGTTGGACATGTGCCTCCTCTGTGGGTGTCATGCTGCTCTGGAGCCTGCTGGGGTCCAACTCACTGAGCAGCAGTGGAGGTGGAGGGAGGTCTGAGGACACTGAAAATCTGGTGGAGGCAGCTGGTGAGGTGGAGCAGGAGGTGCCATGTGACAGGAAGAAGGAGGGAAACCAGGAGAAGGAAAAGACGAGCTCTGGGGCAACACTGGGGCGTCTCCTGTCCTACTGCAGAAAGGATAGTGGACTGCTGTCTGTAGCCGTCCTCTTCCTCCTCATCTCTGCTGTGTGTGAGTGTCTGTGGCATAAACCAGTCCAGTCAGTGCAATCTTGTCCATTAAAAAGGAGGGTGACATTCTTCTATTTTTTATGTTTTCTATGGGAAATAGGTTAAAAGTGTGTGACTTGTTCCAGATCACACAGAGATAAACATTCCTGATTTTTATGGCCCTCTTCACAACTCATTGTTTTTATTATTGATTAGTCTGCTCATTACTTTCTCTGTTTATTATTTGGTCTTTGAAATGTCCATCAACATATCCCAGAGGACTTTTTTTATCTTACAGTCCTGAACACAAAGATGGATTTTTTAGACAGAGACAGATTTAATTTATTGTCACAGGAGACACACAACTGGTGGACAACAGCTGGACTGGTCAGACAATCTCAAAACTACTGAAACAATTGAATCATACTGACTGAAAAATGTCTCTTCATTGTCCAGGTTTTCACTAAGCATCTTGATCTTTAATGACATTTAGGAAGTCAGTTCTCTGTGTCTTGAACCTGTAGGTGAGGTTTTCATACCGTACTACTATGGGGAAGCAATAGACAGCATTGTGGTTCACCAGAGTATGGAGTATCTGGCTAAGCCTGTGATCACACTGTTGGCTCTGTCCTTGGCCAGGTGAGTATCTACAGGTGGTGTCCTGATGGTGATGTATGTCAGCAGTGTGATTCTACAAAATAAAATAACTGGCCTATGACATCACATGTACCAGACCTTAACAATGCATTATTGTCAATCGCAATGCCTCTATGCTTCTACCCTCTCTTCAGCTCTCTTGCAATGGGAGTACGTGGAGGAGTCTTCACCCTAACCTTTGCCAGATTGAACCTTCGGCTCAGAAACCATCTCTTCAGAACGCTGATGAGGCAGGAAATTGCTTTTTTTGATGAAAACCATACAGGTGAGATAGGAACATCATCCATCCATCCATCCATGTAATTCATTTCTCTCTCTATATGTTTGTCGTCTTCAACAAAAGAGTTAATAGATACCTATATCACCCCGTAGGTGACATCATCTCACGTCTGTCATCTGATACTACCCAGGTGAGTGACCTCATCTCGCAGAATGTCAACATCTTCCTGCGGAGCTCCATCAAGGGTGCCGGTGACTTCATCTTTATGTGTGGGATGTCCTGGAAGCTGTCACTGGTGACCATCATGGGATTCCCTTTAATCGCTCTTGTTTCTAAACTTTATGGCGAATTCTACAAGGTAAAGCAGTTTGGAGTCTGTGCTGATCACGTCATTCACGTATAACATTCATTTCACTTCTTTGGATTTTATTTTTTCTTAGAAATTAACCAAAGAGGTGCAGACGACCCTCGCAGAAGCCAATAAAGTTGCAGAAGAAACCATTTCAGCCATGAAGACGGTGCGGAGCTTTGCCAACGAATGTGGAGAGGCCGACTCGTACTACGCCAAGCTGTTGGCCATGTACCAGCTCAACAAAAAACAAGCACTGGCCTATGCTTGCTACATGTGGTCCAGTTCTGTAAGTACCAGCAGCTGAGGAGCTACATTTATTTTAGAACATATTATGAATTTATTGACACCTGTATGACACCTGTGGGAATCAGTAAGGTGTGTGTGTATGTGTGTGTTTTTCAGATCTCAGAGCTTGCTTTAGAGGTTGCTATCCTCTACTATGGCGGCCACCTTGTAATAAGCGGTCAGATGACTAGTGGTGCCTTGATATCATTTTTTATATACGTGCTTGAACTGGGAGAATGTCTTGAGGTATTTCTTCTGTTTTATTCATTTTTTTTCTTTCATCATGTGTGTATGAAAAGAACCTAGAGACACTTGTACACCCCGTCATGAGTGGGTTATCTTACAGAATATAGCATCAGTGTACACGGGCCTCATGCAGGGAGTTGGAGCTGCTGAAAAGGTTTTCGAGTACCTGGACAGGGAACCAAAACACCCGTCTGTTGGTACAGAGGCTCCTGAAACATGCACCGGCTTGGTTGAATTTAAAGACATCACATTTGCCTACACAACACGACCTGAGACTGATATTCTCAAGGTTTGTTCTGAACTCTTGCTGCCACCATCTGCTGATAAACTAACACTCTAGCAGAGTTGGAGCAGTTCATTTATAATTCACTCAGATAACGATAATATGCAGTATGTATACCAAAGAAGTCACTTTGTGAATTGGTGTGTATTTGCAGGGAGTGTCATTCACTCTGCGGCCTGGGGAGGTCACTGCTCTTGTGGGACCTTCGGGCAGTGGCAAGAGCTCCTGTGTGAATCTGCTGGAAAACTTCTATCTTCCACAGCAAGGCCAGGTGCTGCTGGATGGAAAGCCAGTGCACACCTACCAGCACGACTACCTCCACTCCAAGGTCAGGATAGAACATGTCCTCTGTTTGTTTGACATTTTTAATGTGTGATATTCATACCAGAGATGATTGGTTGATTTCTAACAACAGGTCACAAACATGTCATTTAATTTTTGAAAAATGGTTTGGCCTTTTCCCAAAACAGCTAGACATTTGTGACACTGCTCTTTTGTTGGGGACTATTTTCAGCTGTGGATTACTACACTTTGGATGCTCTAGTTCGCCCGTGGTATTTCATTTGGGAACAGCCTGGCTCATTGATCGTCTTTTATTTTGTCTCTGCAGGTTGCTCTCGTGGGCCAGGAGCCAGTGCTGTTTGCCCGGACAGTGGAGGAGAACATCACCTATGGCCTCACGGATACCCCCATAGAGTCCGTGGTGCAGGCTGCCACTAAGGCTAATGCTCACGACTTTATCACCGCCCTTCCTAAAGGCTATGATACAAGTAATTATGCGGCATTCTTCTTCTTTATTATTATTATTGCACCAAGTTGTTTTGGCACCTAACTTCTCCTACATACTCTGTCCTACAGAAACCATTCAAATATCACAATATTCAGCTCATTCAGCACATGGTGGCTCGTACTAATTATCTAATTATTTTACTAATTCATAACATTCAGACCTTTTAAAATATTCAACTTTTTTCACGTTCAAATGTTACATTAAAATAAATGGCACAACCTTCAAACCATTCTACAAACCTTCAACACTTTCAACTTTCACTACTTCTTTATACTACAGCTTCAACTTCATTCAAACTTTAAACTTTATAACAATATTCTACTGTTTTTGAGCTCATTTCATTTTCACATTTGCATCAGGCATTTCAGCAGATGGCATCCACACCATATTTTCTGCAAGAAATGCAGTTTTATAGTTATTGTCTGTATATGTATAAGTCAGTTATTCTATGTGTCCATGTATAAGTCAGTTATTATTGAACAAGCCCATTTCCAAAACAGTTGTGTAAAACAGTAAAATGTGAATAGAAACAAATGTGGAGGCAAATGGAGGATGAATGAATTGAATTCATTTAGTTGTGACTGCCATGTGGGCAACATCTGTATCAATCCCCAGGTGTTGGAGAGAAAGGCACCCAGCTGTCAGGGGGGCAGAAACAAAGAGTGGCCATTGCAAGAGCTCTCATCCGTAACCCTCGCGTTCTTATCCTGGATGAGGCGACCAGCGCTCTGGATACAGAGAGTGAACACATTGTAAGTGAAAAGATGTACAGGAGGCAGATAAGAGCCCCGTGATGCATGTTTGCTGCACTGCATAGATAGTTTTGTTCATCTCTACTCTATGTACTGCAGGTTCAGCAGGCTCTGAGCAACATCATGCAGGAGCACACGGTGTTGGTGATCGCTCATCGACTCAGCACGGTGGAGAAGGCAGATAACATCATCGTGATCGACAAGGGTCACGTGGCTGAGCAAGGCTCTCACAGTCAGCTGATGGCCAGCGGGGGACTGTACTGCAAGCTGGTGCAGAGGCAGGTCCTAGGCATCGGGACAGAAGCGGAGGTCCTCAACCCGTCTGAAAAACTCGGCTGGAAGCCTGATGGAGGAAGGCAGCGGAGACGACAAATCAGCAGCAGTGACAGCGAGTCTGAGTGCAACCTGAACTACTGACAACGTGTGTGTGGAAATGGGACTGCTGGTTGTTTCTGGGGGTTGATAGTATCTTTTATAAATACATATTTTATTAGATTCAGTTAACGTGTACTGTAAAGATATTATGTGCAGTACAGGCTGAAATCTACTTATAGATGAATGCAGCGGCATTACAGTAAAAATCTAGAGCTGAATGTATTAAACATATCAGGCGATGTGGTGTTTCTTTTTAATGACTACAAAGAATGTACTGTAAAAACTGTAGAACTATGATTATCTGTCATGATGATAAATCAGTGAATGACTCTATGACGATGATGTAACAGTATAAATTACTGTCATGAGCACTGTCAAATATTCTGCTTGCTCACTTTTATGGAAACAAATACCAAATGCTGCATTTAATGTCTCCTCGTAAATTCCCCTTTCCAATTTCACTCCACTTACACGTGGACTGTGAAACACTGGTGTGTTTTAAAAGATGGTTTCTCTACGTGCATCTTTTGGCATCTGTTGCTGTGTCATTGCACAATCCAGCTAAAGAATATAGTATTTTAAGGCAGAAGCTGTTGTTGAGTTTTATGACCCCCAGCATGGCAAAAAAAAAAAAAAAAAAAAAAAAAAAAAAAAATGTCAGCTGGGATAGGATCCGGTCCCGTGAGCTTGATGAGGATAAGTGGTTAAGGAGAGTGGATGGATAAAAGTTTTTATATTTAAATATGCAAATGAGGTATTATCTAATAGTGACTTTTAGTGAAGTTCAAAACACAGGTCCAAAGAGACACGAGGTTGTAGCTCGTTGTGATGAACGTTAGGTTGTAGCTCTTACTACGGTTGAAAATATGCGTTTTGTGTTTTAACAATTAAGAGTTATTGATCCCAGAAGTGCCAATTTTTTTCTAACTTTACTGAAGTGCAGTGGCCAATAAGGCACCTTTCCTTATCTCGTAATTACGAGATCTTTTCTCGTGAATTACGAGAAAAGATCTCGTAATTACGAGGTAAGGCGTCTATTTTTTTTATCCAGTGAATGCAGTGCGCAGGTGGGAGACCAGTCTAACATTGGAGAGCACAGAGGTGTCAAGATGCGTTTTTTTTAGGAGGGGCCTAACCACAGTGTGTTTGAAGGCAGCTAGAACAGACCCTGAGCTTGAGCTAAGACAAGTGTTTCTAAAAACAAGCAGACTTGACCCAACAGAACTCAGAACCTCCTTCAAAAACGTGGCTGGAGTGGTATCTAAGGGACAGTTTCATGCCGCTAACCACCTTAGTAAAAGATGACAGAGAAATGTTCTCAAACCGCTCAAAAACAGCAGTCTGTGCCGGAGGAGCACAGACATCCTCAAGGGGCATATTCATGTTACAGATATCCTGCCTGACAGATGCCACTGTATCCGTGAAGAAAGACACAACTCTTCGCAGATTGCAGTGGAGGCATCGGACAGAACAGTGGGACGTGGATTAACGACATCAATAACATCATGAGTCCTTTTAGGAAACAGAGGCCAGGTCTGACTGCTCTAAAATCATACTGAATTATGCTTTCGCTATATATCAGTACAAGCATAATCATAATTCAGCATGATTTTATAATGTTGGGAATGAGCTGACACAGTAGAGTTAGTCAAAGACAGCGCTACGCCTTTATTATTATGATTGCAATATTTCCGCCAGCCCGTGAAGGCAGCGCGGGGCCTGTGTCTGCTGTGACTACTTCCTGTGAGGAGCTCGGTCAGCTGTCACAATCCGAGAGGAGACAGAGAGGAGAAGCTCACGACGACCGCCAAAATGTCGAGTTTTAACAACAAGTTCAGCTCGTACACGATGACTCAGCTCAACGAGATTCTGGAGGACGACGACAAACTCACCAAGATGGTCCAGGACATGGAGGAGGTACGTGCAGCCCGTGTTCGCTCCTCGCTGCCTTTCCTCGGTCACTGTGTTTTTCCTCAGCCCTTTGTTGTGTTTCCCAACACAGGCTCGGTACAGTAACGGAAGTGGTTGAATCGTGTTTAGGGTTTAAACAAAAATAAGTTCGACAGAACTCAAAGTGTTCCCGAACCTGAACCGGTCCGCACGGCGTTCACCTCGGGACGGAGCGCTGTCTCAAGTTTTAACATTCATTCCCGGGTTAAAAGTGGACTTCCCCGGACAGCAGGAGGCCAGTCTGAGTTCAGGAATAACACATGTCAGTGGAAGCTTTAATGCTGAGTCATTTCTACAGAACACCGCAGTTCAAGCACACGCCTAGCTCCGACACTCTGTACAGGCAGAGAGACAGAACAGTGTTCGAACAGAAGCAGGTGTGTGAGGCAGAAACATGAGGTGACACTTTGACACAGGCCCTCAGCTCTCTGCTTCACACACACAAGGACAATGTCCAGTTAATGAGTAGCTCCTACCATTAGTCTGCCCTTGTCTTGAGAGGTTTTTCCACGCCACAGTCTGTAAAGGCTGAGCACTGAGATGTGCAGATGTGGTCCATGTCAGACCTGTGTGTGGAGAACTCCTCTGCTCACACTGTCTTTCTTTTGGAGTGTGAGCTGTTCTCTGTCCCCTCCTGCAGCCACAGCTTCTCACAGCTCTCAGCACTTCCAACAAATCAAACACACATTTTCAGGACACAGGAATGTTAGATGTATGTCAACATGGCATCTTGTCTCATTTAAGCTCATGTCGTGTACGAGATGAATGCCCCTCTCTGACTGTGAGCTTTCCTCCACAGCCTTCATATCCATCCCACCTGACTGAAGCAAGAAGAGCAGCACACTGTCATCCTGGATGAACGTGGAGCTTTTGTGTTGTTGGTTGTGTTTCTGATCCACACCCTTTCTGATTGTCTCCATGGTTTCGCTTTCCTCCTCGGTAGGTTTACAGAGAGGGAGGGACTTGTTTTCTCTAGCGACACAACTTAGTCATGAGAATCAGCCGTGTGAAGACATGCCTGAGCTGAAGGTGGAACTGTCTGGGAAATTCTTTCTTCATTATTACCGTGGACGGTAACAAAGGCAGTGGGTGTCATAAGGCGTCAAGTGTAACCTGAGAGCACAGAGAAGCACAGTTTACAGCTGCAGTATGTACACAGAGCCCTGCTAACATGCTGCAGGCAGTAATGTTCTCATTTTGCAGAGTGCACAGTGAAGGCAGCACATGTGACGCCTTTTGAATAATGCAAATAGTGCTGTGATGACTTTGTTTGGATTCAGCTTGTTTTACATGAATTGAGTTAAAGGTACCTGTAGATACTCTGTGTGTCACTCTGTGTGTCACTCTGTGTGTCACTCTGTGTGTCACTCTGTGTAACAGAGGCCTCTTTGTGGCTGCAAGACATTTTTATCAGTGTCCACCGAGCTGGAGCCAGTGTGATCTTGATTTGTAGGTGACCCAGTTATCTAATGTCCCCATGGAACCCTTCTGTTGTCCTTTCCATTTTGAAGTGAGTGTACATGAAGCTGCTTCTCACCTTTTAGCTACTTCCCTTTTGGATTCCTTAAGAGAGCATGCAATCTGTAGGTGAAGTTCATTTGTATGAGATACTGGAGTTAAGATAATATGATAATGATATATCAGCTGATAGTGATTCATATTCCCAGGAACACATGAACGAATTGTTCTTTCAAAGTTTTAGATTATGAAAGAATAGTGTAGGGATCCCATTCCATACAGCACACCAGGCTATGAATTCTTACATCAGGCACCATTTTACTGGACTAGTGTTATTAAAAAAAATAGGACATAATATTGAGTGTTTTTACCCTTTCAGGGTCACTGACAGGATGTTTCTGTCCTCAAATGTCTCTCCTCTCATAGCTGAGTTTAGAACACTCTGTGACTCTGATGTATGTCATTTTTATCAGTCATTACAGCTCAACCTGCATTTCACTAAGATTCCTACAGAAAAATTGTGAAAGAATCATGGTAAAGTTGCAGTATGGGAAATGTAGGATTTAGAGCTTCTGCAGTTTGACCCATATTAGGGACTAAAGTCAGGATGTGTTGGTTTCTGCTGTAGTTTGTTCTTTCATCTTCTCTGTGTATCACATATCTTTATTGATTTTAGATACGACATACCCTTTTTTTTAAAAAAAGTGGTGTGTTTCATCATTTCAGTATTTTCGAGGTGGCAGCCTCCGGTGCTGGGGAAGACAAGCCAATCAGAAGTGCTAAAAACTGTAATACCTCAAGCAGCCACTTGAGACAGTCTGCAAAAGTGAGTCAGTCTCCACAAGCGCCATATTAAAATGTCCCGCTTCACAGCAGAAATAAACATGTTTACAGCCTGCTTCAGACAACAGGTTTGATCTCTATAGCTAATTTTCCCTGTCCATGACGCTTCAGAATTTTTTTTAATCCATCTGCTCAGATGACTGGGGGCACGGTGGGGCAGTAGTTAGCACTGTTGCCTCACGGCAAGAAGGTTCCTGGTTGGAACCTGGGGTCTTTCTGTGAGTCTGCATGTTCTCCCTGTGTCAACATCACAGATCTATAAAGCACAGCTAGTTATCAGTTAGTTTTACAGTTTTAGTGAGGACAGAGTTATGTCCTTGGAGCTGTTTTGGTGAGACTCTTAAGTCGCCGCTCCTTTGTTGATTGAAGTATTTGAAACAGTGTGTACCTGAATAATTACAAAACATGTTTTTTGAACCACAGCAATAGATAAACAGGTTAATCACTTCATCCCACTGTGTCACAGTGCTGAAGTAAAAGCATACATGTGCACTCCATGAATTTCCTGGATATTCCTTTATTATTACCTTCTAGTCATGCAGTCACATGATTAAACTTCTGTTTGTTAACAGAATGAAACCAGATAAAAGAGAACAGTTTATCAGTCATTCAACAATATAATGATCAAACTATAATCTCCAAAAACTCTTTTCATAATGGGTTTATCATTTCATAGACTTTCATTAGTCATTTCTTTGACAGTTTGCTACATGCTGCATGGCAGAGAGGAAAGCTTTGTGGTTTGTTGACACTTGTGTAGTTTCTCACACCAAATGTGACATGTTGTAATATCTCACATCTCCCACAACGTGAACCTTCTTCCAAAATAGCCTGCTTGTAATTACACTCTGAACAATCTGACGTGAGTGTGACATACCTACAAACAGTGATGATGATGAATTATGTTAGTGAATTATGATAGTGACTGAATTACTTTTTACTCTGTGGTGCTCGATGTCTGAATATGAAATAACCCCCAAACTGTCGGTGCTGACACAGGACGCTCACTTAAAGTGTTTACTGCTCAGTGTAGAGTGAGGAGTGACAGTGAGTTAGTCTGTGTTAGAGCAGGGTCCAGGTACTAGTGCACCTGAATGGAACGCAGCCATGATTCATGTAATTAGATACACCTGTGGCTTTCTTGTTATGATGTGTCCTGAAAAGAGTTTCTTGTTCAGAGACACAGTAGCCATTACATTACATAAGCAGACAGGTTCAAGATAACCGCTTGTTACTGCCCGTCATGGCCTCATATAGTTTTTAAACTAAGAAACATTCCACTCATGAAATGTCAGTATCAGCTCTTCTCTAGTTGCTCTTGAGAAACATGATTTGTCTTTGTGAATCTGTGCTGAGGCTTGTGGGAGTGTGAAATCTGGCAGATTAAGTGTAATGATTCATAGCAACATTTTCTTTCTTTGGTGCTTCTCGGCAAAGAGTCGATGATGTAAGAGTTGTGCAAAGGTAATGTCACAGACACGACATGTTACTGACATGTTGTCTTCTTCCTTTGTAGATGCAGGAAGTCCAGCAGAGCAAGGAGATGACTCTGGTCACCAACCGAACGCTGGCGGAGCAGAACCTCGCCTTGCAGCCCAGACTGGAGCACAAGAAGGAGCAGCTCACCAAGCGCTACAGCTGTCTGCAGGAGAACTTCGAGTCCTATCAGCTTCGCAAGTCCACCCTAGGTACAGCAGCAATGACATATCATTCAGCAATGACACATCATGAAAACACTGATAATAAAGAGACAAAGTGAACCTTTCCATCAGAGCAGGCTGAGGCCTTCTGTCATGTTTTTCCCCTCATAGTGTTTGTTCATATTTTGCATGAACATGAACTGGGGACCTGTTTCACCAGTTTTGTGTTTCCCATCAGACGCTGACGCAGCTTTTTTTTTTAAAGCCGCGCCGTCGTCTTACCAGTTGAAGGAGTCGCTGCTGTTGAACTTCTTGTTCTGATTTATTGTAGGATTGTAGAAAGACTTGGAGGGCTGTAATATCACTTACACACCTTCACAGTACTTCCTAGTGTGTAATGACGATACTTGTGACCTTGTTGACGCAGTGGTTGCCAGGCAGCCTTCTCAAAATAGCATGCCAGCCATTCACTGCTCTGCTGCACTGATAAAAGTTTGACTTTGCCTTCTCTGCAAGGCGTGCAGCCTGGTGCTGGCATGTAGCGCGTACAAACAATGGTTGCTTTATGCCAGAAGAAATATGGAGTATATCAAATATTAGTTGATATGTTTGCAGATATAATTTGCTTGTTTGATGATCATTACAGTCTGTATTCTAAGCTCCTGTCTCATGCAGGAGTCAGTACACTGATGCAGGTCTGTGGCTTTGTGACAGACAACTGATGTCTTTGGTCAAATGTAGGTTACCCGGTGTTCCCCTGACCCCTGCCTTTCATGCACCAGCCATCCTAGTTGTGGATTTTCTGCAGAGCACATGGAGAGGGACAGCAATGCTCAGAGCAAAGAGGAGCAGAGCTGTTTAAGCCAGCAGAAAGAGCCACTGTACAGTAGCCTGTTGTGTTGTCACTAGCAAACAGTGACACCAGCAGCACCACCCTCCTCAACACTTGGGGAGGATGGCAACCCACAGTGGGCCATTGTGCTGCCAGGCAAGCTGGTGTAAAACAGGCGTAGTGAGTGGGATGGAGTGGTGGGTGGTGGGCCCAGCAGGCAGGGAAGAGACAAAGAAAGGAGAGATTGACGTGGATTCATTTACTAAATGGCTGTCTCATGATGTCCAGGCCCAGACTGTGTGTTGGGCACTGGGCCGGGTCTCTGCTCAGCCAGAGAATCATAGCTTTGTGTGGAGGAGCGCTGCTAATATGCCTGAAAGTCCACCTTGTTATGGGTGAGAGAGTGAGATAGTTGACCCCGACAAAGACAGTTTAAACTCTGCTTGTAACATTTGGCAAACCAACATGAGGATTTGGGAGTTTGTCTGACCAAAACACTGATAACCTTAAAAACCCTTCTCTTGGCTTATTATTTGTCATGGCCAAGCAGTGCAGATAGCCTGGTTTACGTCCTTGAACCTCATCTGTGCAGCTGTCGTTAAGTATTGAAATAAAATGCAGAAAGCAGACATGTCCAGTGTGTCAGGTTGAGGTGGCTCTATTCACAGAATATGGCAGAAATGGAATGTAATATTTAGAACTGTTTTCATCACTACCTGAAAATATCTGATGCCTTGGGGTTGCGGTGGCAGCAGGTGTGGCAGAGCTAGTTCAGCTTCTCCTGGGGAATCCTGATGCGTTTCCCAGGCCGGATGGGCCATACAGGAGGGACTGTAGGGCCCATGCAAGTTCTGGTTCTGTCTCAGACTCTCATACCAGTTATTATTACTATTATTATGCTATGCTTTTGTCACTTTTTTAAAAAGCACCATCATATCTGAAGACTGCATGTCCTCTTCTACAGTGTCAGGCCAGAACAGAGCAAACACGTAGCCTCCTTCACTCTAAGAAGGAGAAGGCGAGGTGAGGGGGTTGCAATCAACAACTGCCCCTAAATCCTGCACACTGGACCTTTTTTTTTTTTTTTTTAAAGATAATTTTTTTTGCCTTTTATGCCTTTAATGATAGGACAGCTGAAGATAGACAGGAAGCAGGGGGCAGAGACACGCAGTAAATGGCCGACACTGGACCTTTTTAAATGAAAGTAGCTCGGTCAGGCCTTTTGTCAACACTTGCTTTTGTATTTATTTTTGTCATTCCTTTTACACACACACTCACTCATTTACTCTTTTTAACCTTTTAAAACCTTTAACCATGGAATGTGACAAACAGTGACAGAGCAGTCAAAGTCATTGAAGTGTCTGGCTTAAGGGCATGCTGATGACACCTTTTTACAGGAGAGCTAACAGGATTTCAAACTGAATTTTGCTAGTCATGTATAATGACTGGTGATTGTCATATTGTCTTCTATCAAACACACACAGGCCTTTGTTATCTCAGTGTGATTCAGGCATCCGTGTCATTTTTATGACCTACATCAAAAATGTCTTTCCCATCAGCCTCAGCTGGACTTTGAGTTTACTGCTGATTAGCAAAGATTGTCCTGCTAACATGCTAACTTGGTATAGTGAACATGGACATGGTGAGCATGTTGGTAAGCAGAGCCTCACAGAGCTGAAGATGTTCAACATCAAATCTGGATGTTTGACTGCAGAAATATTGTACTCTGACCTATATGTACAGTGTTTGTGTGTCCGGTATGTGCTCAAATAAATAAATGAACTGGTCTTGATCGTTTGTTGCCATGCATAGAATGAAGTCTACAATGGAATAGCCTATCTGTGTATCTGTGTATCTGTGTATCTGTGTATCTGTGTATCTGTGTATCACTGTGTGTGTGTGTGTCACTGTGTGTGTGTGTGTGTGTCACCGCGTGTGTGTGTGTCACCGCGTGTGTGTGTGTGTGTGTGTGTGTGTGTGTGTCACCATGTGTGTATGCCGTCCCAGCTCTCATAGGTGTTGACTTTCAGTCCTGCTGAAGAACACAAACAAAACCAGCTTAGTCCTTAGAGACAGAGTGAGTTTCAGTTGACTCCGTGCAAACAGAGAGGCATTCAGGCTGTTTGGACATGCCAGTCAGCTTTGGGTGATGCGCTCACATTCACATTTGATCATTGTAATATTACAAATGTTGTAGCACCAGTTCACACTCCGTGTGTGGAGCACAGACTAAACGGGTGCAGCAGAGTAACGTTTGTGGTGTCTTGTCATTTAACAGACCACAGTTCAGGAAACACCTCCTTGGACACTTTGCTGGCCCTGCTGCAGGCGGAGGGAGCGAAAATAGAAGAGGAGACAGAGGTAAGCATGATTTCACTCTCTCTGTGGATGACTTCATATGTCCCTGTGACACAGTCAGTCATTCGTGTACCTGCTTTTCCAGTTGCTGATGTCTCCTCCCAAAGAGGCTTTTGTTGGAGAGCACACGGGCAGCAAGAATAACATAGAGGCTACAGTTTTGAACCTGTCCTGTCAGTGTTTTTGAGTTATCAGATCATTAAGCTGCTGTTTTAAGTCCATTTACACCACAATAGAAATACTACAAAAGAACTACCTGTTAGAGTTCAACAATTCACCTGGATTTATTTTGACAAATATTACTATTGGAGGAGACTGCAGGTTATCCATCACGTTAGGTGACATCCTGGGTACAGGAACACTCTTGTAGTCAAATCTATTCAGATTTGAATGTCTCAGATCATTTGAACAGTTTATCAACATCAGGCTTTATGTTATTGTGTTTCTTGTCCCTGGATGTACTTTCTACCTTCATGGATGTCTGTTGAAGGGACTTGTCCCTCTAAACTTGTCCGCATATCTCTTTACGTCTGTCAACAGAATATGGCCGATTCATTCCTGGATGGCGACATGACCCTGGATGCCTTCATTGATGCCTACCAGAGCAACAGGAAGCTGGCCCACTTGAGAAGGGTGAAGATTGAGAAGCTGCAGGAGATGGTGCTGCAGGGCCAGCGGCTCCCCCAGGCTCTCCCAGTCCCTACCTCACGATCTCAGGATGTGTCAGTGGCAGCTAGACCCTCGTCGTCTTCCCTCCTCACCGAGACAAGCAACAGCTCTTCCCCTATTGCCCAACCAAGGAGGAAACCCCCACCTCCTCCATCCCAGCCAGCACCAATTCTAAATTCAGCTCCAGCTGCTGCCCCCCAGCCTCCTGTCTTCTGCTCAGCATCTCCATACCCACCAATTCCTCCCAGAACAGGCCAACCCTTCCCCAATGTCCCTTCTGGCTACCCTAACCACTTTATATCTCAGTACCCACCTGCTTTGCCTCAGAGGCCCTCACCTCGTATGGCTCCGCAGCCTGGCTTCATCATGCAGTAAATAAAGTTGCAGTTGCCACTCAGAGGATGCGGTATGTGTGTTGTGGACCTTTCACTACACCAAGCTCCTCTGAAAACAATCTTTCTACATCGTCTGCCTTCTTGGAGTACAACCAATCACAACACAAGATGGCAGACCCACACTGGCTGGTCTGGTCATGTTCAACCGAAGCAGATCTCCATTAATCTTCGCAGATTGGCGCTCACCTCTTGCTCCTACCAACACTTCCGACAAACCCAGACGTGATGTGATGGTCCCGTCAGTGGAGGGCCCGCTGCAGGCTGAACTGACTCCGTCTGTGGGCTCTTTTATCAGCACTTTCTGTCTCCAGGCACCGCCCTCAGCTCTGCGTGCCCATTAGTTTTCAAGCTCTCAGCACCCTTCAAACATGTCCCACAAGCTTTGACAGAACACTAGAGCTGTTCAATTAGTCATTTCCATCTGCAGCATACTAATTTACAGGTAATGTATATGCAAACAAAGAGACCCTAATTACTGTGCAGTTTTGATGAAGATATGATTTCCCAGAATATATTCAGGCGAAACTGCATCTATGCTGTGATTTTTCTTTTTTTAAAATATATATATGTAAAATTCACAAGGTACATAGAATTATCTGAATTTCAGCATCTTTTTATGATATCGTACTAATGGAGTTATGTTAATAATAGCCAAGATAGACTGATTAACATGTGTAAAGGAGGGCTTTGTTGGTGTATCTTTTCTTCAGTGTGTGGGTGTGTCTGCAGAGTCCAGACCTGTCTGATTCAAGATGGTTGACTATTGTACCTGATCCAAGTCAAAAATGACTTAAAGGAGAGGATTAGTGGCTGAGCTGTTGTATCAAATGAGCGGGGCTTTAGAGTCTTGCCTCAAATGAAGGATTCCTGTATAGCCAAACAGTACACTCCTGGTGCGTGTTGTTTTCTGTGGGTTCCTGTTGTCATGCAACACTCCTTTATGATGTCCAGTGTCTTCAGCATCCCTTAGTTTGGATCGGAGAAGATGCCAAGAGTTCTTTGGAAGTCCTTTTCTTTCTCGTACGTGTAGTTCTGTTCAGTTTGTTGTCACACTGAACACCAAAGACTTCTTTTTTTCCTGTCAGTAAAACATTTAGTGAGATAGTCGACCATTGTTCCCAACATATCTGTTTGTGATATTGAGCTGAAACACACAAGCCACATTTCTCCAAGATCAACCTGAAACTTTTTCTGGTGCGATAGAAATCACTTTTTTTTTCCTCCCGACTGCTGTCGCTGTGCATTGTTGAAGAGCCACGAGTGCCTACACTTGAAGTGACAATGATCACGTTTTGCTGACTACTCCATGTTTTTATGCTCAGCTGTAGAAGTTAGAACCCCCCTCCCCTCTCTTCCCCCTTCAGTCCTTCAAAGAAAAAACTGGCCAAGCATTTGGTTTTCTCCTCCTGCTGCTGATTTCAAGTTCGACCAGAAAGTAGGAAAAGGGAATCTCTGACTGTTGGTCTGCCAGGCTTTGCTTTCTCACTAGTGGCAGCAGGCCAGAATAGAGTAATATTGAATTTGTGCCAGACACCAGAGACGCCCTTGGCTGTGTGCTTCTCTTCCATTCTTCCTCCAGTGTGTTAAGGTTTGCCTGGGGTTTTTGCATGTGTTGTTGTTGATGTTCAGCTGATGAAATAACAGGGCTCTGAAATGTTGGTGTCATATCTTAGTGATAAAACTTCATCTCAAGGCAAAGAAGCGGACCACAGAATGGACTGTGTGTACTGGTCAGCGGGTAGAACTCTAGAAATAGCAGAAGCTAAAGTGTCGACTTCTCGGTGAACCAGCATTTCTAACAACTAACAATGGATAACTCTTTTGTGCATGGCCTTCGCTCATTGTGTTGAATATTCCTCTTTAATACTTTTTTTTTAGCTGTTGAGCTGCTTTTTATGTTTGAACTGATCCTCTGTATCTATTGTTTTATATGTGACTGGTGATATTTTCAGTGTAATGTTGTAGGTATTTACTTATAATGAATGTTTAAGTGGAATTTAATGCTATTTTCAAGTTCAATAAATCTCAAATTTTTGTATCTGTTTTTATCCAGTTGCTTTATTCTGAACACACTGAACTGATCTGACATCACACAGTTGACTTGTGCAGGTATGTGCTGCAGGTTAGTGCTGAGTAACATGGTTTGAAAAGAGAAACAAGACAGCCACCTAGTGTTCCTGGTGACTGTGAATGAAATGATCCCATAACATAACGTTTCATTTCTACAATCATAAAATAACAATCACAGTGAAATGTATTTGCACCTACAATACGTTCTTAAATGAACTAAATAAGTAACAAAATGAATAAATGATAACGTAATAAGGAGTAAGGGCAGTGTCCTCATTCAGGATCCCAGTGGTCTGAGCTCGTCCCACCTTTCAGTGCAGGTCTGGTGGATCCAGAATCTTCTTCAGCAGAGAGAAAAGTTCCAGGTGGTTGTGATCTTCAGAATTCTCCTCGTCTTATTTTTGCAGCATCTGGTACAGCTGTCTTCAGGCAGACAATTTGAGGTTGAATGATCGAACCGCCGATCATCTGATTGGTGGACAACCCGCTCTACCTCCAAGCCACAGCCGCCCCCCGTCCTTGGTGTTTGCAGGAAAACGTGTCTGAGCCAAAGCAGTCTCTGCCTTGTCTTTCAGTATGTAGCACCCAGGTCAGCTCTGTGATGTGGACTCTGTATACACATACATACTCCTGTCATTAACCCTTCAGCACCTGTCTAATGAGCAGTGTGTAGGTTAATGAGTTGGGCTCATGTTCATTATACTGCCAATGCCTGAACCCCTACTCCGAACATCGAGCTTTTGTCATGGAGAAAAACTACTAGTAACCCTTCTGAATGCTGATGTCACCAGTGAAATATATGTTTAAAATAAACAACAATGTGCATCTTTGAAACCAATTTAACATCATGTGTTCTGTAGGGACAGAACAAACTTCAGGCAGACTCACTGGTAAAATATCATTAATTCGTTCACACATAGTGACAGGAATACAAGCTAATAAAATATGAATATTATGACACAACATGTACTTTAGACTACAGAGTTCTGTTCTCTGTGAAAAACGCAGACAATTATCCAAATTAACATTAAGGAACAAAATCTCAAGAATCTAGATAAGCTGTATGACCAGATAAAAAAATAAAAAAAAGATTGACCAGAGCTGTTTCTTGCAGGATATGCTGCTGTATAGGGCCCTGCAGCCACCAGGGGGCCCCCAAGCTGCAAGTTCAGCCTCGATTTGTTTTGGGAGAACTAAAAGTACCTGTCTTTATTTGATTCACAAACTTAATTCATTCATTTGTTGTGTGAAGCACTGATATGCTTAAAAATCATACAAGATTTTTTTAAAATAGATCATACGTCATACTCATGACAGCCCAGAGAGGATTTTGACTTGATTACCCCAAAAACCCAGTCACAGCTTCCCTATCATAGCAGCTGAGTTTTGCTTATAATCTATAATGATGATGATGATAATAATAATAATAATAAGAATAATAATAAGAATAATAATAAGAATAAGAATAAAAATAAAAAGCATATATGCTTTTTGAGGCATATAAGTGCTTCAGGCAACAAATGAGGGGGGTTGCCTGGCAGCAAATAAAGACAGAAACTTTGTCTTCTTTTATCCAAACTTTATTGATTTTTGCACAGAACCAAAATAGAAGATTACAAGTGGAGTTGTTCAGTAATAAAAAGAGACAATAGTTTCATGAGAAATTATTCACTCCCATCCCATACCAAACATTCACTCCATTCATTCTCACGGCACAGACATACACAAAATACAAGTTGTGCAAAGGCAAAGAGGAATCAATAGACACAATAATAAATAAAGAAATGACAGATACGTTTAATTCTGCCAAAATATATTGATAATATAAAAAATATATATTTCTTTTTTGAGTAGCAAAGCCAGGTGTCTGTTGCAGTTGTGAATGTACTGAAGCCTGTTTTCCTCTTCTAATGTAACAGACAGTTGCAGAGTTGGACTAAATAGGGACCCCAAAGAGCTAGAAGCGGCCCTGGTGACTGTCATCCACCCTGTGGAGCAGCAGTCCTCCTCACCTCCAGCTCACACTGCGCTTTACGCACCACGGCAACGCATCACGTGTTACGTTTCCATAGTCACGTCACATCGGCTCCACCATGTTGTAGGGAATCCAGCGCGCGCCTCACTCACTGTCAGATTACACTTTAATCCGAGGAGGAGGCACACACCGTCAGGAGGCTGTGTGTGTGTGTGCGCGCTGCACTCTGCGGGAAGAGGAACTCTGTTTGTCTCATCAGCGACACTGTCCGAGCGGCTGTCATCTCACAGCGACCGGCCTGCACGCAGGAGATGAACCGCCAGTCTCCCTGCCTGTCTGTCTGCCTGCCTGCCTGCCTGCCTGCCTGTCTGTCTGTCTGTCTGTCTGCCGACACTCAACATGTTAGCGGGCTAACTAGCTGAAAAGGACTAACTAAATCGGATTAGCTGCTAACGGCAGCCTCCCTGTAGCTAATATCCAGGCAGTGTTTACTGCGCGGGACAGGTTTGCCTGTGTTTTTCTGTTTATTAGTATTATTATGAAGTCTGTCTGTGTCAACATCACTGCTCTGAGCTAACGGGAGAATACATGCTGCTGCGAGATAGCTAGGTTATTAACCAGTCAAGAGCTAGTTCATCTTTCCGTTTGAAGAGTAAACATCCATCAAATCCATCAAATCCATCAAATCCATCAAATCCGTGCCTCCGACCACCGACAGTCAACACGAAGCTGACCACACGCCGATGAGCTAACTTGTCTTCGGGCTAGCTGGCAGGAGAACGTCACGGTACCGGACCTGATCCCAGAACATTCGCCTGAGACCAAGCAGAGATGTCCGGGAAGGAGAAAGACAAAGACAGACAGGAGAAACAGTCCACGACAGAGCGGCTCGTGAAAGGTGAGTCACAGCGCAGTCACGGTGTGTGAGTGGCAGCTCACGCAGGAGCTGAAACCACCTGTAGATGTTAGAAGTTGATGGTCAGCCTCCTGTGAGTACAGTGTTGGCCTGGAGACTGTCCATCCATGTGGGCTCCTGCTGTGCTCCTCTGTTCTCAGTGTGTGTGGATATGGGTGAATCAGGGCACCTCTGAGAACTCAAAGATTTGATCTGTGCACATGTAATGCACCACCTCATGGCAGAAATCAGAGTCCTGTATTGGTGCTCCATCTTCAGCTCCGTCTGAACATTTAGGATACATGGCGTCTCTCTCGTGGGGATACCCACGGTCTGTTCAGGTTTCCACCAGCACAGTTTGACAGCGTGGATTCTTTCACACTGAGGTTGCCGTGGCTCATTGGACAGACAGGACACCAGTTGTTGTGTTTGCCTGAGGCAGGACAGGCAGAGCCAAGTCTGAGGAAGCTCCCAAAAGAGAGCGAGAGAACCCAGCCCCACCCCTGCAACCACCACCACCACCAAATGCCAGTGCAGTCCACATCCCTGTCTGTCTGCAAGGACACTCGGAGAGTGTCCTGCCAGGGGACTGGAATGCTGATGTGTGAGCCAGTAGGGAGAGGGTGAGTTAATTGTGGAAAGAATCTCCCCAGTGATGTTCCCAACATGGCCAGCCACATGGTGGAGAGGGAGAATGGGAACATGACAGGGAAGAGGAAACAAAGAGGAAATGTAGACTGAGTGAAGACATTTTGGTTCAGGACGGGACCCTGTATGAATCAGTCAGGCTTTAGGAGTTGTTACCCACATTGTGCGTGGTTCACACTGATTTGCAACATGTGAAACATCACTACAGGTGACTCCGAGCTGACATGAGGTGATCCTTGCTGTGTGCTCATAAACACAGTGATGTTTCAGTGTAACTGCTGGCTGTAATGAGGGCTTAACTGTTAGACTGCATAAGACTAATGCTCTGCTCTGGTTTTGGAAGTCAACAGCTAAGCTCATTCTCTGCTGTGTTGTCCTGTGGCTCTGATGTTTTCCCCGCAGGTTCTGTGTGACCACACTGTACACTAACAGTCGTGTGGAGCCACCTGTACTTCCTGAAGATGTTAGTTTCTAGACATTGAACTTATCGTTGCTGCATGTCAAACCTGATCCTGTGTCTGGAATCAAATCAGAGATATATAAGACATGGAGAGGATAAACCCGAGGCCTGGCTGTTTAGTTTGTGAAGGTAATGCATTCACTGATCTGCAATCTGAAGTGGACTTTATGATTCATCCAGCCACAGTCTGCTCCATTCATCTCTACCCAGCCACATCTTTGTAATTCAATCCTCCTCTGTTGTGTTGATTTTGAAACAATAGTGAACATATTCTAGAGCCTGGCTCATATCTCTGTCCAGAACAGTATCCTCCTGGGCAGGATGGCAGATAGTATTGTCTTTGTTTCTTGACTCGTTTGTTGTCATGCCAGACAATGTGGGTGTTGATGCAGTGCAGCAGTGACCCTGAGTGTGTGTGTGTGTGTGTGTGTGTGTGTGTGTGTGTGTGTGTCTGTGTGTGTCTGTGTGTGTCTGTGTGTGTCTGTGTGTGTCTGTGTGTGTCTGTGTGTGTCTGTGTGTGTGGTTTAAAGAGTTCATCAAACATTAATGCTAATTAGGTCAGACAGGCGGTGCAGCTTTTTATTTTGAACAAAACATTTTTCTTCATTGGATTATGTATAACACTGCTTCATGACAGCCACAGATTCATGTTCCTGTGTCACTGCTCCAGCCTTCTATCATTATTATTATCATTATTATTATTATTATTATTATTATTATTATTATTATTATTGGAGGCACACTGTCATTCCTGTTGACCCTGAAAGGAGCATTCAGTTCTTCTTGTCCTATACGGGTAATTACTGAGCAAATACTGGTCAGATTTGGTCGGCGTGGCTGTTGGCCGACATGTGTGACGCTCTGGTCATCTCATGGCTATGATGAATCTGCATGGCCATGTTTTCATAGAGTCTGCTGCGTTCGTACTGGAGCCTTCCTTCAGTGTGACATGGCTCTTAAGTAAACAGCCCCTGAATCTGGAAGCTCTTGCTAATAGAGGCTTTACCTAATCTGTTCTTAAGGCTCGTACCTCAGCTTACAGCTCTGTCCGCGTAAGTAAGTGCTCCCGTGCCTTGTAGGCCTCGGAGCACTTACTGTTTATTTATACCACACCAGTCAACGCATGACAGCTTGTCCCTGGCATAGGCTAGCCAAACCGGAACTGTGCTCCAGCTTTTCCATTGCAGGCCAGACTATAGTCTGTGTCCTAACTTGATGTCAGTTACCTACACAGAGTCAGCACCACCTGCAGCCCCACATTTACACCATACTTACTTGGTGCCATCATGTATAGGGTGTGTGTGCCTGGTCTGTTACTAGGCATACTAGCTGCACTCCTTTTTTACTGCATGAGCCCTGGACATGAGAGTCTTGGGATGCACTCCTACTATTGTTTTGAACAAGTGCAACGTGGTCTGTAGCAGTTTGCTGAACTGATGGAGCTGTCGTCTGTGTCACGGGTTTGCACAGTGAACAAGAGAATTCTTCAACTTTATTATTCCATTTTGGAAAATTAGATGAAATGATGTTTTTGAATTTTAGTGTCACTGTGTTATCTGTCCTGCTGCTGGATCTTCTGTTTGACACTTTTTGATGTGACATGTGACTGTTTTGAACTCGTTGAAGCTCTCAGGTATCTGCCTCGAAAACACTGACCTTTTGTGATGAGAGTAAAAGGATTGTGTAGGTGGTATGGAGCAGATTACTGGGGGAGGGTGGGTCAAGTGAGGTGCGGGCTTCTTACTGTCTGCCTTATGCATCTCTAACATGCCATCATGTAGGTGTATGAATCTCTTCTCCTGCGCCAATAAATTCATCTTGGCTCAGTCGATGCAAATGTCACCTCTTATGATTACTAATTATGCAGATCTAGTCTCATGCAAAACATTCCTTCTGCTCCATGTTTGTTTCATCTGTTTGTTTTTGGGGTTACTTCTTCTTATATATTAATGGTATGATTTTTTTTCTTGCATAGATGCACTTTATAACTGTCTCTAGATTTGACTGTCTCTTAAATACATTTGTACTTGTATATTGTACATTTGTTGAAGCTAACAGAATGTCACAATGTTCAGAATTGTAATTAGCTCTACTTTGTTTATTCCAATAGATGATTTTTTTTCCTTCCACAGCTGTGCCATACCCTCCACAACATAAGCTGACTATAAAAGAGCTATTTGAGGATGGCAAGCCCAATGCTGAGCTGCTCCGCAACCACCTTGTCAAAGAGGGCAGGGTGGAAGAGGATGTGGCTCTAAAGATCATCAATGATGGAGCCAACATCCTCCGCCAAGAGAAGTGCATGCTGGAAGTGGAGGCGCCTATAACAGGTAGGCTGGCAGATGCTCACTAAGAGCCCAGAAAGGACCCTCTGATGTTTGAAGCATCTAGACATCTCATCATTTTCAGGGCTTGGTCGCTAAGTCCTGGGTTAAAACCACTGACAGTATAAAGAGTGGACATCGTTTCTGTGACGTCACACAGGTTTCTGAAGCTCAGAATATGTGGTAATATGTGGCTGCAGTCCTGCTTCTTCTGCCTCCTGGCTAATCAATCAAATCAAGCCTGTTAAGTACAACCTCATTTCCAAAGAGTTGTCACACTGTGTTAAATGTAAATAAAAACAAAATGTGATGATTTGCAAACCAATGAAACCTCATATTTAAAATCTGTGTAAAGACAGTTCTTTCAAAATATGTTGTAAATTAGTTGCTGAAAACATGTGAAAAAACGATTAATTACTGAAATGTAGATTTAGAGGTTCAAACAGTTTTTCACCAGTTTTCAGTCCAGGATTTTGTGGGCGGTCCTTAAAGGGTGGCTTGATGACAGACTGAGGCCACCCTGAGCATACCCCTGCACCCCTAGCAGAGAGATGGAGATGAATTCATCTCACTCAGAGTGTTTCAAAGTTAGTCATGTAATTTTCTGAAATCATCTGACACGTTTCAGTGGCTTCAAAATGGCTGCTTGACTGCTCCCATGAGTGGGCGTGGCTTCAGCACATTCAGAGGACACGCCCCCACAGTCTGAGCTGAGAATTAATTTTTACCTGATTTTGACACCTCATTTCATAAACTTGTTGATATTTTTAATTATTCAAGTTTTGCTGGATGATTAATAACACTTTCTTCCTTGGTCTGACAAACTCAGAACACACATTTTTTTTCTTACCTCACATAGAAAAATAGAAAAAAATAGCACAAAGACAAATCCATAATGGTATGGAGCTGCATTAGTGCACAAGGGATGATGGGTAACCTGCACATTAGTCAAGGTTCCATTAATGCTAAATAATACAAACCGGTTTTTGAGCAACATATATTTATTGTTTTGTTTTTTTACTGTACTTTTGTCTATATCAGTATGTACATTGGGAGTAAAGTGTCAAACTTGACAAATATGACAAAGGCGACCGTAACAACATGTTGAAGTGTTGAGCATTTTCAGAAAACCATCAAATTCCTCAGGTTCAACATTTGATAAGTTTCTTTGTGTTATCTTTAATTTAATATGAGGTTTCACATTTTTTTACATTCTACACTTCTACACTTATTTCTTATTGTTGTTTCTAGGGCTACACCATGGGCAGAGTCACTTTATTTGGTTGCACAGTAGCTAGCACAACTTTTACAGATGACAGTTAGTTAGTCGGGACAATATGAAGATGCTAATTGTTTTAAAAAATACTGGAAAGTACTCACAGTTCAGTTGTTGTATAATAATATGTGCAATATTGTTATGCAAATGACTCAAAATCATAAATCCTTTTCTTAAATCTGCACATATCTGACACAGTGTTTGCATTCTGAAACATTTCCATGTATGTGTGGGTGGTGAAATACCTCTGACTTCAGGATAATATCAGTATGTGTGGTGCTATGTTAAGTCTTTAGAGTCAAAAAACACTCTGTGTGTCTATAATTTTAGAATATTGTGTAAAACATAACTGCAGTAAAAAAGTGTACATCTCTTTTACTGCCATGTTTAACACACGCAGAGGCTTTTTTGGAACTATGGCTGTATTTAGAATGAAGAACAACATATTGTATATCACGCTGAGAAGTTGTTGCTCCATGTGTTTGTCTATTTGCAGTATGTGGTGATGTCCATGGCCAATTCTTTGACCTTATGAAGCTGTTTGAAGTGGGGGGATCACCCAGTAACACACGCTATCTCTTCCTCGGTGACTATGTCGATCGAGGGTACTTCAGTATTGAGGTAAGTTGTTCATTTATATTTGGACTGGATTGTGAAAATAACGGCTAACATTTCATGTGAAGACAGTTACAGAAACACAAGTTCTGGTTTGATTCACAGATGATCTGAATTCTGTGTTGCTGGTGTCTGGCACTCTTGTCTGTATCTTGGTGTGGGGGATGTGTAAATGAGGGCAAGTGCATGCAGTTCAAACTAAACTGATTGTGTGTCCCATTTTGATTCTCAAGATGGTGACCTATGGTCAGAATAGCTTCTAACGTGTAAGGCTTAGTGCTGTGATCTGAATGGCTGACTACAGCGCTTCTTGACCAAACGAGTTTGTGCTGTCTGAAATTCTATTTCAGTCCAGGACACCTTCAAAGGGCACCCACCATACATACATGCTTATTAGAAGGGTTAAAATAAGACAGCGGACTGAAACAGAGAGCTGCATACTGGCTGTACAAACTGTAGTACCCTTAATGAGACCCATAGCTGGAGGGTGGCAGCTGTAGTAAGCGTTGATTCATGGCAGTTACATTGATGACCCAGCTTCATGTATCCATAGAAGACACTAATGCTGCGTAATCCTCTCCTTTGCTGTCAGGTATAATCAGTTCAAACAGAGACAGATCACTGAGATCAAAATAAAAGTCAAAATGAAAAGCTGCTCATAAAAATGTTCTGGAAGTTGTTGAACACACAAACGGTGCCAGTTGTCTCACATATAGATAGATATAGATGAGTGCAAATAATAGATTATTCTGGAGGAGTGGTGTGATGTGTGTGAGGTTCAGTATTTGTCAGTTCTGACTCAACATCAGGATTTTTCAACACATCAAAATCAAGTAGTTCCTGTGAACACTTCAGAGGAATTCAGATGTTTAGCATGAGGCTCGTATAGGATTGGTATTTAACACATCGAAGTGTATTGACACGTCTTTGCGAGTATGACTACTAGGGTTGCAAAGGGTGGAAACCCTTATGAAACTTTCTGAAACTTTGCATGGGAAGATATGGTCACGAATTTTGGAAATATTCCAAATCTGAAAATCCATGGGAATTATGGAAATGAATGGGAATTGACTGTAAATTGTGTGTAATTTAAACAAACTGTATCATATCCAAACATAAATCTAAACATTTTGTTTTGTCAGACATGCAAAATAAAACAATTTAAAAAAAACATTTCAACAGATTTATTTGTAAGTAGAACTTCATCAACTTCATCACCCCCCCCCCTAGGACCGGCCCTGGGTCCAGGTACAGAAATCACCTGTGCAGGTAGGGGGCGTGGCCTCAATTGCCCTTCAGTAGACAGTGTGCTATGTGCATGTGACTGAGGAACAGCAGATATTCAAGTGTATTTGCATGAAACCTTTTTTTTTTTTTTTTTTCAACATTCAAGATCTCTTTATTGTCATTTCACAGTGCACCGTAAAACGAAATTACAAGCAAAAACACCACCGAATAAATAAAATCAGAAGATAAATAAGTCTGATAAGTCTAATTTGAGAATTAGTGGGTTTAGTTTGATTCTAAGTTCAGTCGTCTGATGGCAGTGGGGTAGAAGCTATTTTGAAATCTCACAGTCTTGGGCCGTAGACTGCGGTACCTCCTGCCAGAGGGGAGAAGGGAAGACAGACTCTGGCCGGGGTAGGTGGAGTCTTTGATGATGCCTTTAGCTTTTGACATGCATCTTCTGTGGGCCAGCTCCTGAACGGTAGGTAGAGGTGTACCAATAGTCCATCCAGCTAATCTGGTTATTTCAGTCAAGAGTATGCCAAAATATATTTTCACCAACTCTATTTAAATTCCCTGTTAAGGACCAACCTTCAATTTTATAAATTCACGGTTTATTCCTGTTTATTCCCATGGAAAGTTTCCCACTTTGAAAATTTCCTTTGAAAATGTTGGAACGCTAATGACTGCACATGTGAAAAAAGTCGCTCAGTCCATAGAGACTTGGCTTGGGAACCGGAGGGTGGCTAGTTCAAGTCCAGCATGGACCAAACATGGAAGGTGGACTGGTAGCTGGAGAGGTGCCAGTTCACCTCCTGGGCACTTCCGAGGTGCCCTTGAGCAAGGCACCGATACCCCCCCAGCTGCTCGCTTGGCGCTCCTCTGGAGGGCTGCCCATCACTCCACCATCTCTCTCCACATTGCATGTCTATGAGCCCTTGTATGTGTGTTCGAGGTTAAAATGCATGTAAAATAAACTGAGTGGGGAAAAAAAGAATTTCACCGTTGAGGGATTAATAAAGTATCTCTATAAAGTAACACATGAGACATGTAGGAAAATGAATGTCAGGATGTGGTTACCATGGTAACACGAAGAGTCACTGTAGCCTCTTGAAGAACACATTATCTTTGCAGGCCAGCAATTTGTCTAAACATGTGAGCAATCCATTTCATTCTGGAAGTTCCTCTTCATCTATTTAGTAAACTGCAGTTGATCCACAGAGTGTGTCTGTGGACCAACTCTCCCAGCACCAGCCTAGGCCCTGTACACACTAGGCTCAGGCTGATACAGGTGTGCGTTCGTGTGTGTGTGTGTGTGT
Source organism: Larimichthys crocea (assembly GCF_000972845.2). Classification (NCBI taxonomy): domain Eukaryota; kingdom Metazoa; phylum Chordata; class Actinopteri; family Sciaenidae; genus Larimichthys; species Larimichthys crocea. The sequence continues at coordinate 35,795,492 of NC_040020.1, forward strand.
GTGTGTGTGTGGGTTTGAGTCAAAGTAGTCAGGGCTTAAATCTGCCACACACAGCCTTATGCCACATCTTTGAACACACACACACACACACACACACACACACACACACACACAGAGCAGAGGGCTTTTATTGAGGCTTCTTGTCATTCCGAGCTGTGTCCCTTTCTCCACCTCCACATATGAAAGATGAAGTCACAGTGACAGCACCCACTACACATTTACCTCCACTTCACAGTTCACCATTTCTCCTGACAATGGAAGTGAGTAATGCAAGACAGACTGGCTCCCTGGCTCCTTTCTTTTTTCACACGATCAGTTAGGTGAAAACACACCTCCTGACTCTGGTTACCTGTACATGGTGTTCCAGTGACAGCAGGCCATGGTTAGTGCATGTTAAACGTGCATGTGAAGTTCATTTGTATTGTAAATGCTGACCTGTGTTTTTTATCATTAGAATTATTATAAATATTACTGCTTCTCAGAAGAGATGAGTTTGTAAAGGACAAACAAATCCTTCTGTGGCATGGTGGTATGTGGGGTGTTGGTTCCACTTTTTGAAATCTGCTGCAGACTTTTTGAAGTTAAGCTTGCTTGTAATGATCAAGATCACTGTCAGACTGAAACACAGACAAAGGAAGCAAAGACAAGTGTGGGGGAGTATGTATTTTTCTTTTTTTCATTTAAAAAGCTCATGTGACTAGTTACTGACAAGCTTCTGCAATGATGTGAACTCAAACATCCAGCATGGGTAGCACAGTTTCTAACTAGTCTACTTACATCTTTAAATCATTTGGTCTCAAACAATACACAATATTAGTGTGTTTTTTTTTTTTGTTTTTTTGTGCTATCATGCTAGAGTAGGGGTCTTCAACCGGGGCTCCGTGACCCCTAGAGGGTCTGCAGAGGTACTGCAGGGGGTCCAACATTTTTTGTCAATAATAATTCATAATTGACCATTTTTCCACAAAATAATATGTGAGAATTAAAAAATGAAAAAATGATATTGAGTAATCTGCAAGCATTAATATACAATAATAATCTACGTTTGACAAAAACATTTTTAGTTGTGAAATTAACATGAATCAATAACGTTACTAAATAGTGCGAGCTACTAGTTTGATATTACTTTTCTAGCAGTTCATGGTGTGTGAGTGATGGCAGTAGTTTTGAACAGATGATCAGAGACTTTTCATTTCTTTTCTGTGGCAACAAACCCAACACAGTAACTATAATACTCCAACCTGAGGTTATCCACAGAGCTAACTATTTTTAATAACTACCCCTCGGGTGGCACCAGGAGGAACACTGAAATATATTTACACAGTATTTTTAACATGTTCAGTGGGGCAAGTCAATTTCTCTTCCACTTGCTCTACAAATGCACTTGTCCAGGACCAGCAGACAAGCCTTAATGTTGACTTCTAAAGGTCTGTGCATAATCATCAGTGCACATCCTTGACATTTTTGCCTCTCCTCCCCTCATGCATCCTCATACATTTTCGCTGTCTGTCCTCCCAGTGTGTTCTCTACCTCTGGTCACTCAAGATCAACCACCCCACCACACTCTTCCTCCTGCGTGGGAACCACGAGTGCCGGCACCTCACAGAGTACTTCACCTTCAAACAGGAATGTAAGTGCAGTGCTTCTCATATGAATGCCAGTCTAATGTGCTCCTTTGCTCTGTGTAACACTTCAGAGTAGTCTGTATCCATCAGGTTTCAGATTCCAGACAGAGCGTAGATATATCTGCATAGCACGGTACTCCCAGTGGAAGTGCAAGATTGCTTTTGCAGTCATTATTGCATGCTAACTGAACATTGTTTTTAAATTCTACAAACACATGGCACAAAAAAGAAGAAGTTGTTGAAAAGTCTGAGAAATATTTCCATGCCGGAGAAGAGGTGCATGGTGACAGTGAGATGACTGACAGCCATTCATAAAACGTCTAACTTCCTTTAAGTAGGACATGTTTGTCAGAAAGTGTCTGTGACAAGATGTGGCAGAGCATCAGTATTACAGAGGAGATGAAGAGCTTTCCTTCTCATGCTGCAGACAGTGAACTGCTCGAGAATGGAGAGAAGCCAAGCATGCTGCTGATGACACACACGGATTTGTGTGTGTGTGTGTGTGTGTGTGTGTGTGTGTGTGTGTGTGTGTGTGTGTGTGTGTGTGTGTGTGTGTGTGTGTGTGTGTGTGTGTGTGTGTGTGTGTGTGGCAGGAGTAGAGGCATTAGTATGCAGCCTCAGAAACAAAGACACTGGCAGACAGCAAAGACAACCTTGCCAGATGCAAATAGATTCACTCAATTTCTTCATGCCCCTACTTCCACCCACATACCACCTAAGCTACACACATGCACACACTGTGCCGCCTCTCACTGTTTAGGTGATGGTTGCTGGAGGAGGGGTGTAAAAATTCCAGAATTTTCTTGTCATAATGAAAGCAGTCAGGATCTGTGGAGACAGAGCTGTCATCCATTCTTTGATGCTTTGTGAACTTACTTATTTTTTTCAGATATTTTTTATTTTAAGATTTTGGTTATTTCATTGTTACATTAATCATCAGACTTATAGAATTTCCGTTCATCCATCCATTATCTGTAACTGTTGATCCTCATCAGGGTCATGGACGAGAGGCGTGTTGTCCCCACAAGCTTATAGAAATTACTAAACTTAATTAACTTAAACATGTTCATTAGTCAGTCCATCCATCTAATTAATGCTTTGTATTCAGGTTGCATCAATTAAATTCATCATATAATTCATTAATTCATTGATATACTACTAAAAAATTAGATATAAAAATAGTTCTAGTCACTTTCGTCCCTATTGATTTTCCATCATACTTTAATACTTTGGATGGTACAATCATGAAGGTATTAAAAGTCAATCTCTAATATTTCCATGAGCTACATGATAAAAGAGCTCTCATTTCAAGTATAAAGTCCAGATTGAATCTACAGTCTCTCTCTCTGACCTGATAGCAGTACTCACTCTGTACTTGAGCATTGTCTTGTTCAGTCGGCCCACATTGCAATGTCCTGCCTGGCTTCTCCTGCCCTGCTCTGTCCTGCAGTGTTGTACAGGTGGCAGAGAAGCTGTGATACTTCTTTACAAAAACTTAATATCGCCTCACTGAGCAGATACGACAGAATTTGTGGCTAAAGAGAGTTCACCATATTTTGGGTTTGCAGGTAAAATTAAATACTCTGAACGTGTGTACGATGCCTGTATGGAGGCCTTTGACTGCCTGCCCCTTGCTGCCCTGCTCAACCAACAGTTCCTGTGTGTACATGGCGGACTCTCACCAGAAATCAACTGCCTAGACGACATAAGGAAAGTAAGTGATCAGCCACTGACACCTGAAGTTACTGATTCTTATTCTGTTTATTATTAACTTGAATAATTGCAATAAAAACTGAATTTGAATCAAATAATTTGAGTTTGTATTGTTCAATTTGAATCATTGCATAGAAAAACTGAATCGTAATTTGAAATTGAATTTATTAGTTTGGAACTGAACATTCAGTTCTCAAAATTCAAATTCAGTTTTCTCTGACAAACATCCGGGTAGTTGAGGCAGAGGCAGAGCAATCGAGCACAGATGCACAGGACGCCTCTTCGGCCAGTGAGCACCTGTGTGTGCGCCATGGCAGCTGCTGCTGTTATGAGCATTTGCTTTTAGTTTTTATTGTATAAAACAGTCATCAGAGTTGTATTAGACTTGCTGGCAGTAGCATTCCACCACTGTGGCATAGCTGCCACTGACATGTCATGGCAACTACTGCTGCTTTGATCATCTGTTTTTATTTTTTATTTCTGACGACTGTTTTGCCCATAACAGCAGTTGTCAGTGTCTGGGGCCACGCCAACTGCCGTGGCGCACACACACGTAGGTGCTGATTGGCCCAAAGAGGCGTCCTGTGTACCTGCACTCGATTGCTCTGCCTCAACTACCCGGATGTTTGTCACAGAAAATTGATATTAAATTTTGAGAACTGAATTTGAATTGTGAGAACTGAATGTTCAGTTCCAAACTAATAATGAATTCAAATTACAATTCAGATTCAGTTTTTTAATGCCATTATTCAAGTTAAGAAATTCAAATATAAATTATTCAAATTCAGTGTCTGGTGGCACATATTTCAGCCCATACCTTTGTTTTGCACTTGATCACACTGTTTGCTGCATGTATGAGGTCTAAACTCTTGACTAAATGTGTTTTATGTTCAACAGTTAGACAGGTTTAAAGAACCTCCAGCATTTGGGCCAATGTGTGACCTGATTTGGGCTGACCCTGGTGAGGACTATGGCAGTGAAAAGACATCTGAACACTTCAACCATAATTCTGTCAGAGGCTGCTCTTACTTTTTCAGGTATTTTCACATTGTTATCTATCTCACTCCTGCTGCAGCTCCACACTCTACTGCTGCACATTATTGTCATAATTGGTCAACCATAAGCCTGGTTGACCAATCTCAAATGAATGAAAAATAATGCTAACAAAAGAGAAAAGAGAAAACAGGCTACATCACACTGGTCAGAGGATGGAGCTTCACTTTTTTAGGTCAACAGCTCATTGAGGCACTTTCAAAAATGGCCCTCTCAAAACAGGTTAACGGATAAAAACAGCTTGTTCAAAATAGGTTAACACATTACTTGTACAAAATAGGTTAACAGCTGCAAACAGCAGAATATGTTCAATAAAAACACACACATAAAGTGCCTTTTGTCGACAGACACAAACAGCTTGTTCAGAATGAGAAAAACATTCAGTTAGTTATGTGTAATAAAACAGGCAAAGGGTTACGTCCTAATAAGAGAACAGATTCATTTTGTCCAGCATTTGCAAGCTGTCGACTCTCTGTCCAGTCAGAGTATCGAATCGTATCGAATCCAAACGTATCGTATTGAAAAGAATTGTAGTGGATCGCTACAGCCTTTTTTTTTTTATTGTGAAGCAAACAACAAATAGGACAAAATAACAGAAAAGGTCAATGTGCATAACTATTCACCCCCCTAAAGTTAATACTTTGTAGCGCCACCTTTTGTGACAATCACAGCTCCAAGTCGCTTTGGATAAGTCTCTGTGAGCTTGCCTCATCTTACCACTGGAATTTTTGACCATTCCTCCCAGCTCCTTTAAGTTGGATGGTTTGCGCTTGTGAACAGCAATCTTTAAGTCTGACCACAGATTTTCTATTGGATTGAGGTCTGGGCTTTGACTAGGCCATTCCAACACATTTACATGTTTCCCCTTAAACCACTCAAGTGTTGCTTTAGCAGTGTGTTTGGGGTCATTGTCCTGCTGGAAGGTGAACCTCCGTCCCAGCCTCAAATCACGCACAGAGTGGTACAGGTTTTGCTCAAGAATATCCCTGTATTTAGCACCAACCATGTTTGACCAGTTTCCCAGTCCCGGCTGCTGAAAAACATCCCCACAGCATGATGCTGCCACCACGTTTCACTGTGGGGATTGTGTTCTTTGGGTGATGTGATGTGTTGGGTTTGCGCCAGACAGCGCTTTCTTTGATGGCCGAAAAGTTCTGGCTACTCTGGCTACTCTGCCATAAAGCCCAACTCTGTGGAGCCTAGAGTTGTCACGATACCAAAATGAGTAACCACGATACTATACCAGACAAAGTATCGCGGTTCCGGGTATTATCGCGATACTGCGGCCTTTTTTTATTATTATTATTTTTATAAACTGCAATGTATTTGTACAAGTTAGTTTGAAACAACGACGTTTGTTTTTTAAGCAAAATTAGTGTTGCCACTGACGAAGACGCCACGGCAGACTCGCTGCTCGGGCCCGGTGCTTCTGCCATGGTGAGTGTGTTGTCTCGTGTCTGGTCGAGACAGAACTTTAGCTTGTTGTTTGTTTTGAAGCGAGTTTCTATCGAAGCGGAGCTGTCTTCGCGGAGTTTGTTCTTGCCGGCAGAAACACACGAACAGCCAATCAGCCAACAGACGGGCGGACCCAGCGTGTGGAAACAGCCTATCATATCCCTGGACGTCACCAGTAACAGGCAAACAGCCAATCATTCAGCAGCTGTGTAGTTCGGTTGCGGTTCCACGTTGGTTTGTTTACAAAGGAGTAGCATGCAGTGAGAAGCCGGGAGGAGAGTAGAGCCGGCCGCTATGTAGCGGAGACTGGCACCGGTAGTATAGTAATCCACGGTAGTACCGTCGTGTAAAATTTGTAGTATAGTAGCGACGGTTATGATTTGGCACCGCGGGGTACCGGGTATACCGTGGATATCGTGCAACTCTAGTGGAGCCTATGGATGCCAATTTTCAGTTTTTTATTTCTAAAAAACAGTTTTATGTATACATTTTTCTCATTTCACTTCACCAACTTAGACTATTGTGTTCTGATCCATCACATACAGATTTAACTGTAGATAACATAGATGATCTTGATGAACTTTACATTATCAGGTCAGTCTTCCCTAAGGTCTAATTTATAACCACTGTGTATGGAAAAACAGGCCCTGAAAGAGATCTGACAGGAGAACCCATGTGCATGATCAGACATTGGCGACGTAGATGATGAGGTGGTGCTGTATAATCATAATGCAGGCCAAGTTCACTGTAACAGAACCAACATAAAATGAAACAAACGTGTGAACCTGTTGAACCTCCATCCTCAAACGATTTCAGGATGGGAAATGGTGATGTAATCAGTGTGATCCATTTATATGTAACTGCAATGACACTCATGCGTAACGTTGCATGATAAATGCACTAACACTGCTAAATGACCACGTGAACGGAAGAGGTAGGATCGAACAAGTGTCGAGGGACCATCAGGTTTTTCTAGCCTCTGATGATGTCTAGATTCCTGAGAGCCATGCCCTAAGATCTGCGAGCTGAACTGGGTCCAGCAGGCTGACGTGACACAACCGCACCATTCCAAGCCTCTATCTAACCTTGATTTGTGTGTCTTTTTTTTTTCCTTCCTCTTGGTTGTTGCCATGACTCACCATAAGCAGGTGAATTCATATGCATCAATATTCATGTAGTAGATGGCTGTAAAGAGCCTGCAGGTGTGCAGATGCACAGTTTTATAAATCTTTGTTTTGCCGCATGACATTTTCGGCTTTGGAGCGCACATACACCTCTTACCTCTGCACTGTTCTATAAATGAGACCCCTGGTATGTCTCACTTTCTTAATCTTGCCCTGATGTTGAGTTGTGAAATGGTTATTGTCCACTTTTCTTGAGCAGTCCTGATGGATTAGTAGGGCAATGTAAGAAAGAAAAAGCAGTTGAAACCCTCAAGTACCCATCTAGCTGAACTCTGCTCTGGATGTATTCCCCAGCTTCTGCAGGGATCAGCAGAGTCCTGGCTCTGGGTCTTCAGCCTCTTTAAATCCCTAGCTCAACAGCCCAGAGGGCATGGCATGTTGAAAATAAATATAAAAGTATTTCCAGTCAGTGATATCCTGAGTAGCCTTATGCTGTTCCTTTAATGGTTTGAACGCGCTTTAACACTGTCTCTCTCTCTGCTTTTCTTTCTCTGTGCAGTTACTCAGCAGTGTGTGACTTTTTGGTAAATAATAACTTGCTGTCAGTAATAAGAGCCCATGAGGCACAGGATGCAGGGTAAGTATGGTTACAGTTTCAGTGATTCATTTGCAGCATATTATAATTCAGAATATGTTTGATGACGCGTTTTGTTTGTGGCCTGACAGGTATCGGATGTACAGAAAAAGCCAGACCACAGGCTTCCCTTCATTAATCACAATCTTTTCAGCTCCAAATTACCTAGATGTCTACAACAACAAAGGTTTCTGCCTCCTTTCTCACTCTCATTGTTCTAGTTCTATTTTTTTTTCAGTCCTTGAATCTCTCCTCCCATCTTTCCCTTTGTCAATCCTAGCTGCTGTATTAAAATACGAGAACAACGTGATGAACATCCGGCAGTTCAACTGCTCACCCCACCCTTACTGGTTGCCCAACTTCATGGATGTCTTTACATGGTCTTTGCCTTTTGTTGGAGAGAAAGGTGTGTTTGTTGTTTCATTTTGAAAATGTAGACGGAAAGTCAAAAATAGAGCCTTTATTGCATATGGCTCATTGACTTTGTCAAATATACAGGCTCACTCACTGTACTATAGTCTGCTCATTTAGAACACAGTATGTAGAAAGACGAAGAGAGAATGCTTAACACGATCAAATATTCAATAGTAATATATATAAATGCTTTTTATTTATAAATCACTCAGGAGTTCAAAGACCTGTTCTCTATCTTTGCATGTGTTCTGTATTTTGGGGCCTTTGTTACTGTCGACACTGTAAATGACATTTGTCTCTTGAGGCAGATGACTGTGAACTGAAAGTCATTTTCACCTCATCACAAACAGTGTTTGTGAAGTTTTAATGTGGCTTCTCCCCCCACCCCCCCACCCCAACCAGTGACAGAGATGCTGGTGAATGTACTGAACATTTGCTCTGATGATGAGCTCATGTCCGAGGGAGACGACCTATATGAAGGTAAATATGATGTAGACCAGTGGTTCCCAACCTTTATTTTCAGGGACCCATATTTTTACCATTGTAAGCTTTGGTGACCCCCCCCCCACACAACAACACACACACACACACACACACACACACACACACACACACACACACCACACACACACACCACACCACCCCACACCACCACCACCACCACAGAATTCAACATAAATTGAACATCAGTGTGTACATTTTTCTTTTGATTTTATTACATTGCCTGCTTAAAATACACAGACCAATAAGAAAAATACTTTGAAATTAGGCTTCCAGATAAACTTCAGATAGGCCTAATCATTAATAAAACACGCTTCTTCAAAAGTAATATAGGTCAAATAAAAGCAATATACTTCCAAATAACAACACAGAACATCAGTAATAATTTTAGTAATTAATTAATTAATTTAATTTTGGTAATAATTTGTCGTTTTAGCTTGCAGGGCTTCAAACTTGCAGGGCTTCAAACCTCAAACTTCAAACTCGTTCGCCAGTTTGTCACGGCAAAAAATACATTCAGCTCGAACTTTATCCATTGCTTCTACGAACCCAAACTCTATAAAACTTTCTTGGTATCCTCTCTTTCTTTTTTTGACACGTTCCTCCGCAGTCTCTCCAACCTGCGGCGTAGCCATCTTTCCCCTTAGCTCAGTAAGTTGCTAGGCAACGGCGACTGCACGAGAGGCAGTGACGTGATATGCGAAAAATAATTTTAGTCACTTTAGTTAGGCTACTTTAAACAGAATAAATGTTTAATGTTGTACTTCAATGTTGTTGCTTTTTCACATATTAATGAAATGCTTTGTCATTTATTTATTATGGTTATTAAATTATGGTTATTAAAAATTAAACCCCTCAAAATCAGGAGGGCTTCGTGACCCCCCGTGGCGACCCCATAATGGGGTCGCCAAAGATCGCAACCCATAGCTTGGGAACCACTGATGTAGACTGTGTGCTGATCAGCACGACAATGTGATCATTCTCTATCACACATATTTGTGAGGTCATTTCTTTATCAGCACAGAGTATCAGTTATTTTAGTCTGAAAATACATCAGGGTAGTAAGTCTGCTCATCTGCACACGCTTGGGTTGTCGATTTTCTCCAGAATTCTGTCTGGTTCTGTTCTCATTCTGTAAATTTCTGTAAATTAAATTTTCACTTTTTAATTGATGAATTGAAATGAGTCCTGGCACACATGTAACTGACATAATGTCCCACGTGTCTGTTGTTGATGAAGTAGTTTTGCGCCTGCTATGCTTTGAAGCACACAATTAAACCCTCAGTTCATCTCTCATGTATCATCCGTTCATCGACAAGGCTTTTACACATGATATTATTCATTTTAAATCATCCAAAGAAAATGAAGATCACAGGATATAAAGAGTGCTATTGAATACTGAAGGTGGTGTACTGTGTCCTAACCTTACACTCTGGATTTGTTTCAGGTGGAACCTCCGCAATGCGTAAGGAAGTCATCCGGAACAAGATTCGCGCTGTGGGGAAAATGGCCAGAGTCTTCTCAGTCCTCAGGTCTGACTCTGTCTTTAATACTCCTGTACACGTATGCAGTACCAGTCAAAGGCATTTTTTTCTACGTTACATGAACACTGAAGACATCAAAACTATGAAATAACACACATGGAATCACTGGCTCTGCCCCAGCAAAGGGAGACCAAGACCTTGCTGCTCTGCTGCAGAGGAGAAGTTCATGACAGTTAACAGCCTCAGAAATCAACAATTAACAGCAGCTCAGATTAAAGAGCACATAAATGTTTTACAGAATTCAAGCAGCAGACATATCTCAACACCAACTGTTGAGAGTGAATCAGACCTTCATGGTCAAATAGCTGCAAAGAAACCACGACTGAGGGAGATCAATGCTGCTGTGTCTGGGGGTGCTTTGCTGATGACACTGTTGATGGCACTTGGCACCTTGTTATGGTGTCAGTGTATGAATTTGTGTATGAATGGCTGAGTGCGATGTGTAGTGTAAAGGACTAGAGAGGTGCTATATGAGTACAGTTCATTTAGCATAATTCCATAGTTTGTAAGTCTTAAAGCAACAAAAGATTTCAAATCGATGTAATCAGGCGAATGGTGTGATTTACAGATTTTCCTGATTGAAGTAAACTGTGCAAACTATAGCCAGAGAGCTATGGCTGCTGTTAGCTAATCAGTTGTTAGCTGGACTGTTAGCTCAGAGCACTGGGGGAATGTTTTGGACCAGCAGGAACAAGAGATCTTCAGGGCAGGGTATGGGAGAAAGAAGTTGAAAGAAGCCGCCGGACAAGAGTAAATGTGGGACTGACTTTTAGTGGTTGGTGAGAGCTTGGTGAAATAAAAGGGCTGGGCTGACTGCTGTTGGACTAGTCAGTAATATTAGCTGCTGGTGACCTGGTTGATGATTGGCTGTTTTTGATCATAAGTAATGTAATCAGAACAAATACTCGAGTACAGCTGAACATATTTACCACAGTGGGATTACACTCTGAAACATTCCTTTATTGACAATGTAGAAAAATTTGAAACAAACATTGAATGAGCAGGTGGTGCTGTATATGAAAGACAATGAAGTCGGTGGGGTCAGATCAGATAGAATCGCAGGTCACATGGGGCCAGGAAGTTGTAGGAGTGTTGGTGAAATGAATGGGACTGTGTTGTGTTATATTGTCTTGCTGGGATTAAGAGCCACTACCGGGTCACACTGCTGCAGGGGGGTTGGTGACTGTCAGACCAGTGAATATGGGTCACTGGCTTCAAAGATTTTTTAATTTTACAAATAAAACCCCCAAAGATCTTAAAAGCTATGTAAAAGTCTCACTTCAGCAGTTTCTTCAGTTTCTTTGAAATCGATAGAGGACAATATGAAAATTGAAGCCTACGTGTGTTAACACACAAATATTGCTTTAGCTGCTAAGAATGACAGTGTTCAGCTGTCAGTGACCCACTTACAGAACCAGGACACATGTTCACTGTTTTGCTGCAGGCATTCAGAGCTGACAGTCTACAAGTACATGAAGTCATTGATTGGGCACAGGTTGAGGAGCAGAACATTCTCTCGACTGCTGTGTGTGTGTGTGTGTGTGTGTGTGTGTGTGTGTGTGTCTAATCTATGTGTGTGGCTGTGTTTTGTTTTGGACAGGGAGGAAAGTGAGAATGTGTTAACACTTAAAGGCCTGACCCCGACTGGAACTCTTCCTCTTGGAGTGCTGTCAGGGGGAAAGCAGACCTTACAGACCGGTAAGTGTGTCGTGAACTCAGTCGCCCCCTTCTTTGATTCCTCCTTCTAGCTGCCATTTAGCACCACCTACACTCTGTAGGACACTTCCTTACCCCTTGTCATGAAGTCTATGTTTTTCTTTTTGCTGTAAGCAAACATTTATTTTATTACATGATCTGTTGTTCCTCAATCACATCAGTACAGAAAACACACAAGATTGTAGGTAATTGCCAAACAATAGCAGTGACACATTTTTCCTTGGCCTTACCTGTACTGAAAGGTGAGTGTACAGTACATAGAGCTGAAAATCTGCCCAGAGTTAGAGGAGAAGATTGACCCCGCTCCCAATAATGTTGATGGTTGAGGTTATAAATGCAGTGAAGGTAGACATAAAGTGTCTGGTTAAACTTGTGGTTGAGGTTTTCTGCATAGAATTCTGATGATATGTATGTATGTTTTTTTTAGAGTTGTTTACTAATGATCCACTCAGAACATTTCGTTCTCCTCTTTTTGTACTCACTACTATAAGTTTATACTGTTTGAATGACAGTGGCAAGGCCATGGGTATTGACTAGCGTTTGCAGTAGCCAATAGCACTGAGTGTACGTTTCACCCCTCTCACTGCTATGCTTTGCAGCTAGCACTATGAGCTACTGTCAGCATCTACAGTGAATACTGTCAGACCTAGGGCTGAACACGACCTCTGAACCCAGCACCGTCCAGTCTAACAGGGAATACAGCAGCATTCCGAGGTGGTTTTCTTGCCGGGTTTGGTTCCTGGCATCCCCCGGGGCTAAGTCAGTTCAGTTAGCTACATGGCTGACCGAGCTGTTGACAGTTAGCTGTTCACTACATAGCAGTTTCCGGGTTTTTCACCTTTCAGGGAAGCCTGTTTGAATCAATGTTCTAGTGACACATTCAGTAATACGTGGACAGATCCAATATGAAAGAAGAGTTCAGCCGTCTGTTCTGATCCTGATGATTTGTCCTCACTGATGTAAATCAACATACAGGACATACAGCCATCTCTCTTTCATATTTACACACACAAAAATACATCATGGGAACTGCATTTCTTGGCTGCAATGGCATTCTGGGAAATGCGGTTAATGTCAAATTGAAGTGAAAGCAGCTTGAAGAGAGTCATTTTCACCCTGTGGTTATGACAAACTCAGATACAAAGCATCTGTATTGGATAGTCCTGTCAGAGTCCAACCATCCTTGAATGGTCTCTGGATCTTCTCTCCAGTGACAGCTAAAGCTGTCCTGACTTCTAGCTTCCCTGTCCTGCTAGTCCCTTTGAAGGCTTCTAGATCAATGACGCCGTGACCACCACAGGGAGCACTGGCTAGACTTTGACTCGAGCCCCCCCCCCTCCAGGCAGCAGAAAGTTTTTGGGCTCAGCTGTGGACTTGCAGGTGGGGAGGCTGTTACCTGGAAATGCCCTGGACCCTCTGATCTAAAGGTCAGTGCCTGGCCTCGCCTGCCAGAGGACATGCTGGCAGTCATGCTTTGCCACACTGGAGGTTCACAGAAGTTGTGGAGCGATCGAAGGAGAAACCACATGTCGATGACCTTTCTGTAGAATGTCATGTCCATGTCCACTCCTTGAGCCACACATTTCAGATCAGTGAGGCCACTTTGAACAAGAGGAGGGCGAGCGATTGTGTATTTTTTCTGTGCTGTGTTTGCTCTCCAGCTTTACCTTGTGTAAGGCTGCACTGAACAAATGCGTCTTTCTGCCTGGTCATTGTGGCGCATCTTGCCCGGCTCTTAGACTCTTAGTGCTCAGCCAAATCCCCCCTCAGCTCTCCACACCTAAGTCCTCATGACCCTTTAACACCAACACCATCTTAAATCTCCAATAGGCTTCTTCTCTCTAACCCTCCCACCCACTAACTAATGTGTTTAAATGAAGTTGTTACAGCTGATGTGAGTTTTGCATCCATAAATGGGTGTTGGCTTATACTTATACGTATACATGTGTTTATTTCACTTTGATATGACTGTTCTGTGTATTTGCTCTCTGGCTGCCTCTGATGACCCTTTTTTCCCCTTTCCTCGACTCTCATTAACGTAGCTACGGTTGAGGCAGCTAAAGCAAAAGGTACGCATGGCTGTGTGGCTCCAATCTCATTTCTCTGTTTTGTGTGTGTTGTTCACCCTTTAATCACAGATCTGTACTACTTCTTTGAATTACTGTTTTTATACCACTGATTATTGTATTTGACTTTATAATATATTTTATATTTATATTACTGGTTGCTCTTGCATTATCAGTGTCTGTCGTAGATCTTTTCATACTTTTTACAAGATGGCAGTCAAGCCGTAAAGGAAATCGTAGGTACAATATGAAAGATTCATTAAATTGAAAAGATGCTTGTATCAGACTAAATGGTCCATCAGAAGTGTACACCATATCTACAAAAGGGCTGGTTATGTGTGGCAGGTTCAGGACCTGCCTTGCCCCTTGTTTATTAGACTTTTCGGGCCGTGGTCACATTGGCTTCTCTTGCCCAGTGTGGCTCCCCACACAGAGAAAAGCCTGCTAAGACCTGGCTAAGATAAGACCAGGGACATCCCTGCCTGGGATATTTTCAGAAGCTAATCTTGTTACACTATTTGGCTGTTGCCCCTTCTGGTTGATAGTGGTAGTCGGTGTTTGAAAATACCTCAACCACAAGAGTGACTTCTTCTATCAAGACATAAAATCTAAAAGATAAAGTCCTGGTGCAGAACATGACAACAGAAGGGGGGCTGTAACCTCACAGACAGGATAGGTGTGTGTGCATTGTGTAGTCAGGTGTAAATATATTTACATAAAACACATCACATATACATGATGGTGAACAGACCTAAAGTAGGGTTCATTGTAACAGATACAGTATCTGGTTGTGCAAGAGTATCCTGAGGACCTGGATTCTATGGCTGTGAAATCTTCATTCTCTGTTGACCTTGTGAACTGAAATGACTGCAGAATATCTGAACAGTCTCTTACAAGTCTGTTTTTTATTTGCTCACGTTTTCTGTCTGGTTTCCGTGGCTGTTTTGGGACATTACCGTAAGTCTACACAGTGTGAGGTGCTTTATTGTTGTAGCTTGTCCCTTTGGAGTCATTGTACCTGCATGCGATCATCTGTATTGTGCTAGGCTCACAGTGTTTTGTGCTTATCAAATGATTGATTGAGGCTGATTATACAGCTAAAGAAAATGTCTTAAAGCAGATCGTAACATGAGTATGGAAATTAAAACTGTGCTCTCTTCTGCCCTTCAGCCATTCAAGGCTTCTCTCCCACGAGGAAGATCCGTAACTTTGAGGAGGCACGTGGCCTGGACAGGATAAATGAGAGGATGCCTCCTCGCAAAGATAGCCAGCAGCCGGACGGGACCATAATCAACACCAACACCCCCAACAAGAACGGCACTACTGGATAGACACACACACATCATAGCCCCCCCCCCCCCCCCCCCCCCTCCCCCCCCCCCCCCCCCCCTCCATCTTCTGCTCATCCTCAGTCACAGGGTGGGGGAAAGAAACGGACACATTTAAAAGAAGGCCACATCACAGAGAAAACACTTCCAGCTGCTGAAAAAATTTTATCTTATAAAAGTAATATTAGATTTATGATGTAATAGCAGCAAATCATTGAGTGAAGACATTTTGCAGTTATCATTATACTGTACACTAAAGTTCTAACTTAAACATGTCAAAGCTCTAAAAAGCAAATTTTCTAAGTTGGAGTTGATGCAGGTAGATGAAGCCTTCTTATCAGGAGTTTTAGTCACTTTCAGTTGTTTCTTGTGTTTGCTGAGGGAACATTTGAAGTCCAGATACTCAACAGTCTCATTTGGATGTTGAGAGCTTCTTGTCAAGACGTTTTAGGCACTTGAGGTTCTACATACAGTGCAGTGTTTGCTTATATGTGTGTCACATGAAAGATAAATTATGTACGTGTTGAGAGGTGAAAAAAAGAATCAGAGGCAATTATATTACAAATGAATATTTTCTACTTAAAGCAGAAGACTTCTAGTCTTATACATTTTCCACAAAACTTTGATGAATGGATTTTTGTTCAGTATTTTGTTCACTTCCAGAGTAACACCAATTTCTTCCTGTATTATGATGATGATTATTATTACTACTATTATTAATATTATCTGTGAAGGACTCATGCTTTGATAGTTGCTGTTACTGGCTGTTCTGTGCTGGTTATGACTTGTGTTCACTTGATGGCAACGAGGAGGTTCTCACTCCACCAAACCAAAACCAGGGTAAACAGTGCAGCGTATCTTCTCCTGTCACCACGAGCAGACCTGTCAATACTCCTCCACATCGTGCTCAGAAGCTTCTTCTTGTTGAGCGCCAACATCTCTGAGGTGGAGCACTGCACAGGAAGATTACAGCACCAAAGGATTTCTCTTTAATTGGCATTTTGGACAAAAGGAGGACACTCAGAAAGCAGAGGAACCGTTCGCTGGCCATGTTGTCCTCAAAACAGACTGCTGTTCATTATTGCTTAGGAAACGTCAGTGTATTTAACAGAATTATGGCAGTTTGATTTGATGTTTTCTTGTCAGACACTAAAGAATCGAGGGTGTTTTTTGGGGCTTTCTTTTGTTTTTAAAGTTGTGTGTCTCCATCTGCTGTTGACGATACAGAATGCAGATGTTAATTTTGGATTGTGATAACCGTGCGTATCAAATGAGGGAAACATTTGGCATTCAGTGAAATAACAGCACATTGACGATGCTGTACGCAGACACAATGAACTGATTCATTCCCCTGCACAGGGATGATGCTATAAAAAGATAACCGCTCTCTATCAAAGCCTAATAGTACTGTAATCATCTCAACATGGCTGACTCACACATACAATATACTCTTTTTACACATAGTGGTCATGAGATCGATTGCTCCACTCCCCTCACAGGCACGCTCAGCCCTTTAAGACCTGCTTTTACTTGGACATACAACTCAACTGGTGCTTCGACACACCTGACTGTAATTCTGATGTCTCTGTCACTCGAGAAAGAAAGAAGGAAATAAGCTTTAAGATTTGCTATTTGAACCCTGCCACTTTTTTTTTTCTTCTACTAAATGAGGCGTTTGTGCTCATGTGCCATGCCACCTTGGCCACACATGTTAAGATCTGTATGTGTGCGTGTGTGTGTGGATGGTGAACGGAGTCAAGCCAGGCGACTTTGAGTCACACGATTTAAGATTTAATGTCAAACGTCATATTAATCTTCAAATACTCAAATTTCCAGAATGTTGTTGTTCTGTCCAAAAGACTTCCTTCCTAAAGTATTTGGGTTTACATTAAAGGTAAGGCTTTATTGGGTGAGCCATACAGTACACTGACCTCCTGTTAGGTCCTATACATATCTTGCAGAATGTAAAAAATATTGTTTATCAACAATCTTCTAATAGCTGTAAAAAGGAGTGAAAAAATACCGTATTTGTCATGCAAGGCCATGAAATCTTTTACGTAGATGTATCACTTGAAAGAAAAGAATATTCAAATACAGTGTTTTCTTTGACTCGTCTTGGATTTTGCTTCTTGTTGCTGCATCACATAACTTTGAACTTTAGTACCTCAAAATAAAGGTCTGAATTTATAAGGTGAGAAAAGTGTGCCGTTGTGTTGTTGTGCTGCCACCTAGAGGACAAAACAAACGGACATCTTCACATTCTGCACCCAATGCTTTGATACAAAATAGGTTTATTTACAGTTATTAATTTAGAACAAGCATTTCAATGCTCAAGGGCAAACTGTTAAAGCAGAGAAGATAAATATTCAGTCAAACGCCTTCTAACATCTAACACAGCACAGTTCAGAAATATACTGACCAATGTTCCCTAAACATACATACAACCAGTACTCGAGTTGAGGGGGGATGGGGGGGGATGGCATCCCCCCTGGGGGAAAAATGGTCAAAATCATCCCTCTTCTAAAATGGTCATCCCTTCTTCCATCCCTTATGGCATTTTATCAATGCATGTGAAAATTACTTATATTTAACACTGGAAATAGAATTACCGTTCGACATTTAGGGGGGCTTTATGATAATCAGTCTATTACCTATGTCAGTGGTTTTCAAAGTGTGAGGCGCGCCTCCCTTGGGGGGCGCCAGAAGACTTCAGGGGAGGCGAGGCGGGGGAAAAAATAAAAATATATCTTACAAAGATATGTGTCTCATCACTGTGCGATGAAAACTCGGCCAGCTAGCCCAGAAAGAGTAGCAAAAAAAATCCACAAAATGACACAGTATGTCTTATCTTTGCTGTTTCGTGTCAAAAGTTTTATTCCAGCGTGAAGAAACGCTGCTAGTGTCTCCTGCTATGTCTCTGCTTTAGTTTGAATCAATCACGAAGCTCCTGGTTGTTACATAAAGACAAAGAGGCTTTGACAGTGAAGTGAGACCTCTTGCTGCTACGATATACTACCTTTGGGTTTACTTCATTCTGGATCGTCATTGGTGGGTCAAAGGTGAATGTGGGCGGTACTAATAGATTCTCCTGACTCTGATTGGTGGACAGGTGACAGGTGTCAATCATCCACACACTGTGTTGTGTTGGCCTTAGCAGCACCGCTAGCTGCTACCTGCTACCTCGTATTCTTTAATACCGCTTGTTTCAAACATCGCGTCGTCTTAAAACTTGAAGTCTGCTTTCCTCCTCCTTAAATTGTGTTTTTTTTTTTTTTTTTTATGATTTAGGATTTGCCATGTCTAGTAAGTCACCCTAAAATTGACTAGAATGCAGGAAATTGCATCTAAGAAATACAAAATTTTCTGGGGGAGACCCCCCTGCTGGAAAATTTCACCATCCCCCCTGGTTTCAACTCGACTACTGCATACAACATACTCTCATTTTACTGTATTGTTATGAAGCAAATACTGAAAACATTAGAGTAAGAATGAAACTACTGCCCACAACTGAATCCCGTCAGACAAAATAACACAACATGTATAAAATGATATGGCTCACATTCAGGACCAGAACAATTTGTGATTGCACTGACCCTAAAAGTATTTCAAAAAGTGCCTTAAGTGAATCCCTGTAAGTCCTCTGCACATGGCGAGTCATTTCAAGTCCAGTTGTTCCCTCCTGCACTCTCCACATCAACTTGTACAAACACTTCTTAGTGCTTCTCACAGGCCTGCAGTAAAACATGCTGCTGAGGAAACAGTCATGACAAAACGCTCTGTTCCTCTCATCAGCCTCTCGTTGGGAACAGTCTCCCCAGGTTCACCAGTAGGTGGCACTGTCAGACCTTTGGTGGAGGAACTGGCCTCAGAGCCTGGAGGACGAAAAGAACACATGTTTTTTGAGTACTGTTTTTAAAATCCACTTACTCATCTTACTTTCTTGGCTAGAGTTACATGCTATTGTTAGCACTCCCATGTCTGTAAGCAAAGTACAAAACTATAACCAGCTAGCTTAGCTTAGCATGAAGACCAGAACTAGGAGGAACCACCAACCGAGTTTGTGATTGAATAATTTAGGATCTTGTCCGTGCTTTTGCTCTGTGAAGTTACTGACACGTGGAGAACTAGCTGTTGATGAGCACCAGTTTTTCTTGTATATACTCAGAACAGCAGAATTGTGGAAGATCTAAATTCTCCATTATTCCAGTCAGTCCAGTTTTGTTAATACCAAATCAAACTTTTCCCAATAAAGACATATGTACAGCAAAGCAGTCATGTTTAAAACAGAGTCAGTTACCTGACGTGCAGCTATGTAGTTCTGGCTCGGGGGTTTAGGTCTGTTCCCTGCTGGAGGTGGTGGAGGTGGAGGTCCTTTGGGCTTTGCCTTTCCAGCCTAAAATTGCATAGTATTGTTAGATTTGATACAGTTTAACTCAACACTGTAATACTGTATTCAACCCATTACCTGTCCCATTGGCATTGGTTGACTAGGCACTTTGTTGAGGCTGTGAGCTGATCGGTCCACTGCTGGCTGCTTCCTTTGAGTGTGTGCACTGTTGTAGAAAGACAGATTTAATCTTCTGTATTCATAGCAACATAGGCACATCAAGACCTGCAGCAGGGTAAAGATGACCTACATTGGCAATGTGGGACTTTGTCTTTTTTTCCAGATGAACGCAATCACACCAGCTATGACACCTGAAACCACTAACAGGACTGTCGCTACAATGGCACCAATTGCTCCTGCAGAAACGGAACAAGCACAACTTTTGTTTAGAGTGCAGGCTCAGTTCTCTGGAGACAGATTCAATCTGCGGATGCAGCAGTGAAACATCAGTCATGCAAATTCAAAATTGGTTGTATGGATATGTTTTACTTCGTAAGTGATGCTGATTAATGACAGTAGAGGTTTACCAGAGGAAAGAGCAGTGAAAGTTCTATCCTTTGAATTGCAGAAAGGAGGCATCCAACCAGGCTCACACTGACACTCACTCTTGTGATTACACACCTGCAGAACACAAAATAAATCCTGTGATTATCAACTGTTGTGAGATGTTTTGTTTAATGGCTGGCTGCCTGTGTATTGCTGTCACATCTGCAGTGTAATACACTGTGCACAGCACAGCTGGGCTTAGGTGTAGGAATTTTTAAAATTTTAAATTCTATGGTTGTGACAATGTAGACAGGGCAGTCTGAAAGTTTGAAAAGTAAGGTAATCATATTCATACTATAGCACACACTTAAACATACTGATTTTGTTTTATGTTTTATGTGGATTACTGACCCTTGGCACTGCTTTGTTCTACTTCTATGTTGGGACTTCTATCTCTATCTATTTCAGTGGGTTTTTATTACTTTTGTTACTAAATATATAACAAATATTAACTAAACTAAACTGTGAGCAGTGTTGACATGTACTTACAGCATGGCCGGGACATTTTGCTGAACAGTTTGTATTCCTGTAAGCTATCTCCAGATCCACACATTCATTCTGGTTGCACACCTTGAAAAGAAACACACTGCTTATACTGATTGTAGACGACTTCTCAGTTGGTTGTGATGCAGTCAGGAGCACAGAACACATTCCTAGAATTACATTTACATTTTTAGCCTCTTACCTTTCCATCTCCACATTTAGTCCCAGGGTCCACCTGGCCATAGTCTTTGGTGTAGTCATCAAAGAAAGCGGCCTTGCAGTCACCAAACCGGACCATGCGGCCGTAGTTTGGGTTGTCTTGACCATTGTGGCAGAAGAGTTTCCCACAAAGCACGTCTCTGCAGAGAGAGAGAGAGAGGTCAGGAGATGTCTTCAGAATCACACAAACTTCAAATTCTAACATTCTACATTCTTTGATGAGTCTGCATATTAAACTACAAAGAATACTAATTCAATGCAGATGACCCTTCAGTACCAAGACTGTACTGTATATTTGAGACTCACTCCTGCTGGCAGGCGATAAAGCGGTCATTTGCGGGACGTTTACAGAAGGCGTAGTAGGTTCCTCTCTTGTTCTGGTCATAGCAGTATGCACGAGCCTCTATAGCAGCTGGTGACAGGAAAGGATTACATCAGAATGTAGCCTTTAACATATATGACAGCACGATAGTTAGTCTATTTATAGTTATCCTTTTTCTCTTAACTTAAAGTAACATAGGCACTCACATGAACCATAAAGTTTGACACATTGGTCTGGCCTCTGTGGACACTGGCTGTTGTAGCAGTATCCCACGCCTCCATCACATGGGAGGCCGTTCACAGCAAACACGTCCTCAGGGCAGGTGGTGCGCTCTCCATCACAGTACTCTGCCAGATCACAATCGTCCTGCTTCCTGCGGCACTCCCTGGACCGGGGCAAGATCTGTGCAGAGATTGCTTCACTTAAGTATGGAATGCTTTTCATATGGAGAGCATGTGTGAACGTGCCATGCTTTGCTTTGCACAGGTTAACATAGCTATTGAGCACCATAAAAACAACATATCATTTGAAATAGGACAATCTTTTTGACACACAGCATTGAGTTGACATGGCATCACTGTTGATAGAGGAAACTTGTTAATTGAATTGTCTTCATTTGAGGGAAATATCTGGCTCTTTAGGTGCTAAATGCACCACTGGCTTGTCTTCATCTAAATCTGTCTGCCTTTTGGTGGTGAGCAGGTCATGTGGCACAGGTTTTTAGAACTCTTTCTCTCATAACAGCTGCCTGCTGAGGGCGATCACTGAACCGAAACAGTGATGCTACAGCTATGACAACGCTCTGTGGAGTCTGTACATTCATCACTACAAGTGACACACTGTCACATCAACTGCCTATTGAAGAACAAAACATGTCAACATGACATGACATATGTCCAAAGTCTGTTTAGAATAATTTGTGTGTGTCCACATTTGTCAAGTTAAACAGCTGTAAAGTCCACTCTGATTGAAAGTGCACTGGAGGCTTTTGGCTTCACTGTGGTGATGTCACAAAATGCTGCCTGCACACGTTAAGCAGAGATTTAAAATGAGCAGAGAAACTTTTTTTTCTTCAGTGTGAAAAAACAGCCGTCAAGTGTCAAACTGTGCACGTGCAACACTCAGCAATCCCTGTGAGTGGATGGGGACTGCAGAGTAACATGATGTACACAGATATTTGTAAGACCTTAAATAAACACTAGAGGGCAGTATCAGACCAAACCATTCAAACAGCACATAGATAAAAGAACACAGCATAAATTCATGTTGTTTTACCACCTTGCAGTCCTCACAGCACTCTCCTTCACCACACTGTGCACCCTCCCTCAGCATGCAGGTGGTGGCATTGCAGCACGGGTTGGTGCACTCCTGTAATAAACACAGAGCTCATTATGCTGTTCATCCTTCTCTTTATTGTAGAATTGTTATTGTTAAACCTTTGAGTTGTGTGCTTTCCCTTTGGCTTCATAATTAGCATGCTATATTAAAATGCCAATACTTTCTTTCATGTTTGTATGACACTTGTATGATGGTGGCCTGTGCACATGAAAAAGCAGAAACATATGGTGATTCTGCACATGATGACTCATGTTTGGGCCGCTGCTGTCTCGCCGTATATCTCTTGTGTGTTGTGTATTATTCCGTGTAAATACAGGTGTGGGGGCACCGGGCTCCGATTGGTTCCCAGTTGAGGGCGACTGGAAGCCCAGAGGTCCGGGATTGGCGCAGCGTTCTTCACGCACCGCCAATCTGAGAGGCCCAATTGCCTGCATCACGATTATTTAAACGGCTGCAGCTGTAGTTGGTGTTAACAGTGGTTAACTTGTTTGTAGACTGGGCAGGGTTTAGTTTAGTTTGCAGCACTGATTTGTGTTCCACTCATTAGATTAGGGCTGCTGTGTTTGTTACTGAGAAGTATTTACATTGTGAGGTTTTCCTTTCTTCTTTTGTTTTACCTAGAAGTAGAAGTTCAGGCTCTGTTTCTATTTTTGTTAGATTTATTTGTTCTTTCAAACAGCATCTGCTTTGTTCCCTTTCGGCTAACCTCGTGTGGTTAGGACAAATAATAAATACCTTTGTTTATTGACCATAACACCTGTTTTTATGTTACTTCCTTATACCCCTTGAGCTGGTCGTAACAACCCAAAATAGCACAAATTCACTTGTCCTGTAGATTCATGTCTGTTAAAATCTCAACATTGAATGAGACATATCAGGAAGGAATCTTCAGCTGCAAGACACTCGTGCTGCATGCCAGAGCATCGCCCCCCCCTCCAACGCAACCAAAACACAAAAACAGGTTTGAACATATTCACAGGTCTGCAGGGTAAACTCACTGTTACACAAAGTAACACAGCAGAAATACTTGCAGTGCTGGATTACGAATGGAAAAAATCTTTTTTGTAACAGTTTACTGTGTTCGTTCACATGAATGTATTTGCTTTTATTGATTTTGACTGATTTTTAAATACACGCTGCATGTCACACAGCCCAATTCTTTTAACTCCTCTGGGTCAAAAAACAAGGCGTTGAGTCTTATTCTTGGCAAACAACAGCTTAGAGGAAGATTCTGTGAGACGTGAGCCCACACAGTTTGAAAATGAGTAAAGGGAATACATTTCGATCTGAGGTGAGAGGTTATTTTATACGACAATACAACTGAAGGCTTTTTAATACATGAGAACACAGGTTTATGAAGTGCTGCTACTCTCAAGTCAACCTCAGTCAATAATTTTTTATCAACCAAAAATGTAAATCACATTATTATATTCTGCAAACATCAACGTCAACACAAGCTGTCTAAACTTACTGATTCATCCAACACCCGTTCTCTGTCACTATGACCTTTCACTGTTCACTGTTAGTCAGACTAAGCCCCTGGGTACTCTTCTGCACTCTGACCCAATAGAATAGTGTTAGACAGTCTTAGTCTTAGTAATCAGTTCATTTACCTCCACTGTCCCACAGTCACAGAGCTCGCCTTTCTCCACAAAGCCGTTCCCGCAGACTGGCGGAGCCACCACGCTGTTGTAGTCTGGTTTATCCAGCAGGCAGCTCGGGCTGCGGCTTGTCAGGTATCGCTCGTAGTTGTTGCTGCTGCAGCTACTGAAAGTCCGAGGAACGTTCCAGCTAAGGACACAAACAGTACACTTTCCTTGTTAACACCAAACTCACATTCTTTGAAACACATTTTTTTAGGTTTTCAGCTTTTACTTCATTTAGTCCTTCAACAAATCCACAAAAACAAACCAGGGATTGAACTGCCGATCTTCTGATTAGTGGCCAACCCGGTCTGCCACCGAGCCACAACCGCTGCATAAAAACTCTTTCATTGACACTTTTCCTACCTGAGTGCTGCAGCCATAATGCAGCTGTCCCCAGAACAAGCACAGGCACTCGAGTCATCGTGGTCCATGCCCAGGTTATGACCCATCTCATGAGCCAGTGTCGCTCCCACTGCAATGGCCCGGTCATTGTGATCCTGATGGGTAACAAAACAGCTGTTAAAGATCATGGTGGGAATTGTTAAGTCTCTCAGTACAGTAAGTTGCTAATCATGGAAATGCCATGAGATGACTTCTGTTATGATTTTGCACTGTATAAATAAAATTGAAAATGGTTGAGTCTAGATGTATCACTCTGCATGAGAGTGGTGGACCCACTGACTGACTGACATCAAATTCCTTGGTTGCAAACATTACAAGCAGCCAAATAACAAGTGGAACCATTGTTACCTGTACTACTCCAACAGAGTGATCTGAGCAGAGAGTCCCAATGAAAGCCAGTCCCACAGTTGCTCCTTCAAAGTCAATACCACTGAAACAATGAATGACAATATGAGAAACACATTCAGAAACATATCTGTGCCATTCATCCATCTGCCCAAAATCTTCTCTGGCTGGATGGCAAATAAAATTTTAATGAGCTGTAAGGAAAAGTTAATGTGGTACACATTAGCTCCATGTGTTCCAAAATGTTTTCTTTGTCTGTTTGTTGAGGGGAGTGTGTTTCCGGTAGCAGCTCTGTAACATTTAAACATGTTTGTTCGGCTTATCGAGGCTCACACACCTCCTCATTAGGAGCATGTTCTCTGGACCTGACGTGAAGCCATTTTAAACAGGCTAATTAAGAAATTTGACAAAACAGTTGCACAAGCATGATGTGGAACATCAAGAACGGATGCACACGCAACTGTTTAACCTTAAGAAACGGTTTGATTGTGCACTTTTAAGATGAAATCAGAGCTTGCAACTTCCTTCTACTGAAGAAATATAAGCTGCGAGAGAGAATGTTGGATTTTATTAATTCTGAAAACTCCATGTTAACTAAACGAAGAACAGCCTGAAAAATACATTTAAGAGATATTTAAATCCATCATTTATTGACCTTCTAGTTTGAGAGTTCTACAGACAGTTCATACCTGATGAGGTGTGCATTGTCATGCTTTTTTCTTTTCACCAAATTAGAGTTTCTCCACTTCATGAAAGCATCCAGGTTGGCTCCGGCTGGCGGGGTCACAGAGATTTGGTCACTACTGGTCCAGATCTCCAGCCCTACTAGAGCAATGAAGGTCCTCAGGGGCTTGTATGCCTGCAGAAACAGTCAAATCTACACTGTTCATTCTGTACAGAAACTCTTCTGGAACATTTGTGGGGATAGCTGAAATCCGAATATCATCACAACACCCAGATGACAAGTTTTTGTGTAATCATATGTGCCCAGAAATAACACAAAGGCTGACTCACCATGTTCACAAAGTTGACAATTTGAAATATCCTCTTCCTCAGCTCTGTCAGATCTCGTTTTATCTTTATGTACTGAAACCACATGCCGTTATGTTGAAAGATTACATCCTGTTTGTCAGCAGTTGATTAGAAGCTACTCATATCATGTATAACATAGTTATGTTATACAGTTGTACATGATTCTTGACTCAGTTGTTCTGTTTGCTGGATCATAGGTGAGAGTTACCAAGACAAGTCTGCCCATGTCACTCATCAAATTATCATCAAAAAATCATTTCCAACTTTCTTTTTTAACTTTATGCTTTTCACAGAAATGTTGCATTTGTATATCTTACCTCACGATTATCAGCAACAAGGAAGAGCTCAATGTATTTCTGTTGCTGGACAATTGATGAACCCTGCAGAATGAGATGTTGTTAGGAGACATCAGATCAGAACCTACAATTTGCAGAGTGTTATGACAGCAGTTATCTTTACAGCTGATCTGGATCGACTGCGGCCTGTTGGGGGTTCAAAGTCAGGACTCCAGCTGGTGTTGGTGACGCCGCACACTGCAGGTTTGAAGTTTTCATCATTAAAAGTCATCACTGCATGATCCCCCTCATCGCCACCAGACAGGGGCTCAATCAGGTACCTCTGAGCAGATGTTCTGAAGTATCCCCTAAACAGAGAGCATGCTGGTTAGTAGTTGTCCAGACGTTGCTTTCAGTGAATGTGAGTTTCATCTCAGTGAGCAGAGCCGTATGTGACCATGATCTGAGGCGGTCAGTAGGCTTGTTAGCTAGCTTACAGGACTTTGTAACAGTAGCATGATAACTCTTATGCTATGTCTTAATTCACATACTTTCGTACTTACACTTAGTACTTAGTGTGAGTACCCGATGGTGCACTCAGAACAGTCAAAAAGTTGAACAACTGAACAAATTGGACACTTCTCGCTCTCATTGGTCACTATTTTAGCTACATAGCAAAACGGGAGGAACCACCTGCATTGTGAAAATGGCAGCTGAGGAAGCTGCTACAGCTGAAGCAGTTGTGGCGAATACCTTAATGTCCAAATGTAACACGTGTAATGCTGTGCATGGTTGTAAGAAGAAAAGAAACAGTCAAATATTGTGACAACCATTTCTGTAAGTGTGCAATGGCTGCCCTTGAGTTGAGACAGCACGACCCTGCTGAAAGTACCAGACTACATCAGAAGTACACCAGAAAGTACAGTAATACACTGTTACTAGTGTAATAGTGTGATCTTTGATTTTACTATTTGGATTAAATGTATAAACAAGCTATTGTTTGCTATCAACTTCCCCAGATGAACTTTATCAGTGTTGTGTTGTGCTCTCCTTAGAAGAACTTGATTAGCTCAATAATGATATGCATGAATATGGCAGTGGCATGCTATGGACATAAAGTGTGAGGGCTTACCGGAGTCCATCACAAGTGCTGATGCTAACAGACGATTCACTGTCATTCACAATGCTCCCATGATAGTAGCAGTGATCCTGACAAAGACATGAGCCAAAGAATGAAATGAATCAGTTTGGAAAACTGTTGTGCAACTTGAGGTACGTCATTGTATCTTCTGTATTTGGGAACTGAAACTTGTCTACAGATGCAAACACTTACAATGTCTTTAGGACTCGTGGTGACTTCAGTTCCGTCTTCTTTGTAGTACGTCTCAGTGTAGTCTTTGGTGAGTAATTCACTGATGATAAAAATAAAGTCATCATGCCTAATAGGTCACATAATGTGTTTTATTGTAATACATTTCCTGCAGTCTATGATCTGATGTGTTATTTAGATATTTAGAAAAAATGTGGAAAAAAAGAAGTCAAATCAGGAAGTTGCAGTGAAGACATGGCTCATGAATACATTCGCTTCCGTCAGCTTTGTGAACCACAAACATAAATCTGCTGAGCAAAGACTAACCGTGCTAATCAATATTTCAGAAATGATTTAACACCCTTAAAGTCTGTTAAAAATGTCTTTAAGAAAGTAACAACTTACTTATTTTTTTCTAGTTGCATTTCAATGTCTCTCCCTCCCACGGTCACTGCATACCTAATAGTCTCTGGCCTGAGATTCTTCGGAAAAGAAAGACGTGGAATTGTCAATTGAGGTTTCAGTAATTCATTCTTATTTTACACTTCCTTTAACTGACATCCCAGACATAGCTCGGTTGTATTTTCAGGAAATGTGTCTCTTTGACAGTGACACTAAAGTTTGAAAAACAGAAAAATGTACCTCAGTATGTCTTTTTCTAACCGTGTGAAGTCTGACAGGCCGAACCACTTCATAGTCCTTCACCTCCTCAAACTCATGAGCATGGATTTCTGTGGAGATACAACATACATCATATTACTTTGCGATAAGAAAGCGTGCACTCATCTGAAGATTTAAATTCAAAGACTGACCCACACTGGTAAACAGGGGAAAATAAGTAAATCTTATCCTTGCTTTATTCATATAAAAACATAAAAATAACAGACAGAAAAACACCTGCTGACATAAGTCTACTTTTAGCTGTATGTTAGCAATATGATAGCAGCTTTACAGACTGGATCCTTTAGATCATTTCAATTTAGTTAAACTTAATTGTCACATACACATAATACAAATAGAATGTTTGCAACATCTGTTTGGAATAACTCATTTGAAGATCACAGAGTTAGAGGTAAGATTAGAGCAGATTAGTGCAGAGCTGCTGCTGAACTGACTCCATGCCCTCAGGTGTTTCTGGCTGAAGCTCTAACACTTGAGCAACCAACTTGCGCAGTAATTATGGGATTTTTTTATTAACCCTGTTCACCAATCTATCACACTTTAATATGTCAGCACAGTACCTGAAGCTCTGTCATGGCAACAAACTATCAGTGAAGGGATCCTATGATAAACTTATCAGCCAGAACACGGAAGGCTTTGTCAGGGTTCATTAAATTAAACACTGTTTTGGTTGTAGAATGACTGTGTGGGGGTGGTGGGAGGATTGAAATAAGGTCTGTGTTGATAAGAGTATTCATATTCATCTGAGTCATCTTTCACTTATTACCTTACACTCAATAATGCACTGCAGTAATTTTCATTTTTCCCCCTGAGTTTCGCCTGTCAGGCTACAGGCTGCTCAACCTTTTTGGTGAAACTTGTTTGGGCCTCGAGCAGCCTGAAATGGATATTTGCACCCACCGTTCAGGGTGGAATATGTTCCATTCCATCTCCTATTACATTGCTAATCTTGCTAATCTTTATTTTTTTTAATATGACACAAATCAGAGATACGGAGGTAAAGTACAGAGCTTCTTATGGTTTCTTGAATATGACACAAATCAAAGATACGGTGGTAAAGTACAGAGCTTCTTATGGTAAATACATAGTGTCAGATAAAACCAGAGAACGAGATACGACTGCTGGAAAACTAACACATACAGCTTCCTTCCTTTTTGTGGTAGATTTCACAAGATCCTCCTTCATTTTAAACATTACCAACGTCATCTACATCAAATTTCGTCTCAAGGACATCAAAAAAGGTTTCAGCCAAACACGGTGCTTCCCACTCAGTGAAATGTGCTTACAAAGGAAATGACTAAGTCATCTGAGCCACACCTGCTGACTAGGTACGCAATAGCACCTGAGAGGTTGGTGACAGTATAGCAGCAGTGAATAACAGCTGGATAGGAGTAATAATAACATAAAAATCAAGATATACTAGAAACAGAAAGAGATTATATACAGTATACACCTTTTAAAGAGTATGTCAGCAGATAATACGTCCACTGTACATTTTACCACAACATGTTCCATCCCTGATGGTAAAATCATCATCAACAGACATCATTCTGTCTCTAAAAGTAACATGTGGATAGTGTTTAAAGTCTTTAGAGAGCAGACACATTCTTTTGATTTACTTTTAATATATCATGTCATATTTTCTCAGGTGTTTCAGAGCACTCTTTACTTCATGCCCAGGAGCAGGAACACACATGTTCAAGTGCATTGGATAAAACTAGGCTTTAGTTATTAATTAGCCACTGTGCTGAGTGGAGGTAACAGTATCGAGTGACTTACCTGAGGGCTTGAGCGAAGCATTTAGGATGAGGACCCACAATAGGAGTGTTGGCGTCATTGTCCAAGTGCAGATAGACACTGTAACAGAGCAGATCGGTGCTCCGATCAGGCTATATGCTGTCTACCTGCATGCTGTGTTGCTGTTCTTCAGAGGCCACACCTTCCCTGGTCTGTCTGGACCTGTCACAACTACTTCCTCATTGACAGCATGCACACACACACACACACACACACACACACACACACACACACACACACACACACACACACACACACACACACATACAACCGGCCTGAACACACCCCTGCTTGTCCCAAGGAATGCATGATGAATACCACAGACAGTGTTTTAGTCAAGACTTAACTTTCATAACAGATTATCGTGCTTAGGTTTTATCAGCAACACTTCAGACAAGCAGAGTTTGAAATGAAGATACACGGTAAACGGTATATTTCCTACCTTTTTAGGCACTTCTTTTAGTCACTAGACACGCGCAGAAGCCATAAATTCATATTGGGTCATCCTGTGTTGTGGCTTGCTGACTCACAGTACTTAAGAAATATGGTAATTTCCACATACATCACTTGTCACACTGCTGTCACCGCATCATAAAATTTCAAATTTGCCAAATAAAGACTCAAGTAGAGCTGCATGTGCTGCTGTGTGGATGCTACTTCCCCTGCCTCCACCCACTGAACACATGCTTGGAGTCACAGCAGAAAGTGTCAAAAGACAATAAGGCCAATGTGCACGCTTCCTCAGCAGAACAATTCAGGACACAGATCAGTGTGTGTGGCTCAGGAGGTGGAGCATGGTGGAGTTCAAGTAACACTGGGTGACAGTTTCAGATAAAGAAAGTGTCAGGTTTACTTTCTTTTGTACAATATAACCATAATGTTTTGACTTACAGTCGGTTCATGCAACTTTCTTACTTAACACTCAGTAACAGTTTGGTGCTTTTACTTTGTAAAAGCAAAAGGCAACCAAGAAGTGCAGGTGCCATGTTTGCTCTTTGATGGGAATGATAATGAAAGTCCTCATGAGTCATAGACAAAGAAAAAAGCAACGCTCACAACAGAAACGGAAAAAGACAATCACGGAACAATCAATGGAACACAAATAATCTCTAGTTATATAAAAACTGCTTTTCGGACAGCCTCCTGACAGTCCATTGTGTCATCGTGGGCTAAACATAGGATGGTTTTATGTCAGCCGGGTCCTGAGTCCTGACATATTTATATATAAATTCTGGTACACTTTTGTTTTTTTATGACATTTGCATTTGTTGAGGACATGACCTAAGTGAACAATTGTCTCACTGTGTGACCACACTGCACTCAAACAAGCCTCAATGTGAGTTTTCTGGCTTTGTAACAATGCATCCCTGAGCTGAATTCAGAGAATATGAAAATCATCCAGATGATAGATGATCTATCCATCACTGGCTTGTGATGGATAGATCTTTATTGAAACACTGACAAACACAGATCTGAATTGTGCTGCTGGGATCAGTTCTCCCGTTTACACTGGCTACAGACAGAGCCACTCCTACTGTAATTCCTATGTAATTGATATGGGATATAATCCACAGTTCTTATTCTGCAATGAAGCCCTCAAAAGTTCGTCTGAATTTCATATGAGGCGTCAGCAATCCAAAATGAATCTAAGTGTGTATCATCCAAAATCAGTAGTACATATTTCCCACTGTATTTCTAATACGAGTTACCACGTTAGTAAACTATTAAACCTGCATACTCGCAGTGGCAATGCTGATGTTGACATCTGACAATCAGCGCTAAACACGGACAGTTTAGGCTGATGAAATCTGGTCTGATCAGATGAAAATACAGGAGTTTGGTTCATCCTGTGGGGGGCATGAATGTCTGTCCCAAACATCACTGAAATCATCCAATAGTTGTTTAAATATTTCAGTCTGAACTGAAGCGGTGGACTGACCAACAGGCTGACATTGCCATCCATGAAGTTTTATTGAATTTCTAAGAAGCCAATCAGGCATCAGCATTTGAAAGCATATGTTTTTCTGAACAAAGTGCAACTTGTCAGGCTGGCAACACATTGCACAATATTGCCTTATATTATGCTATCATATGAAGCATATTTGTCATGTATAATCATAAAATTATGACAATTATGATCCAATGTGTTACTGTGATACCAGTGTTGTAGTTAAGACCATCTAAACCAAGACCAAGAGCAGAGTGTATCGAGACCGAGACAAGACCAAGACTGAGGGGTCAAGACCGAATTAAGACCAAGATCAGACAGTTTATAGCCTACTTAGGTAGCTAACATGGAGCTAATATTCAACATACCCCACAGCCTTCTCAGCCGAGTTTGTCGGACTTCTCCTCGCAGACAGAAACATCGCTTTCCAGGAATGTGTGTGAAGGATGACTAAGACAGTTGACAGCTGTTAACATTATAATTAGAAATGAGTCATGTTATTAGTTTCATTTAAAACAGGAAGTTTAACCTTCAGTCACAGTTTTTTTTTTTTTTTTAATTATTATTTTTATTATTTTTTAACAATAACATACAAAGAACAAGAACAAGACTCGGCTCACATATACTAAAACATACAAACAAATATACAGGCAGACAGCAGGCTCATTACTTCTTAGATGGCATGGCATAAAACAGTATAAAAATATGAAATTAAATATCAAACAATGGACACAAAGGTTGTAGAGAGAAAAGAAAATAAGAAATTAAATACAAGACCTCTGATCTTTTACATAAATCCTCGTAATAAAGTGGTTCCAATGTTTATTCCTATAAAGGACATGAATGGTTGCCATATTCTGCGGAAGATATTCTCTTTCTCATGCAGCTTACAAGTCAAATAGTCCAAAGATATATACTGTATTATAACATTATGCCAATGTGTCCTTGAAGGGGGGTTATTAGATATCCAATTTAACAAAATACATTTCCTAGCACAAAAAGTTAACATGCTATACAATTTCCTCTTGTACTTATCATTGATACAGCCATTTGAAATACCCAGCAGCATACAAAGTGGGTCAAAATCTAGTGATGTACCTAGAATCTTGTTTACATCATTTCCCACTATTCTCCAAAAATGTTTAATCTTTCGACAAGACCACAAGCAGTGTGTAAGAGTTCCAATCTCTGTTTTACACTTGGGGCAAAGGGGAGAAAGGGTATTGTTAAATTTGTGACGTTGGGAAGGGGATATATGTGCTCTATGTAAGATTTTAAGCTGAATAGCTTTAACTTTATTACAGATACTTAGGGATCTCACGTTTTCCCATGCCTCGTCCCATTCCTCATCTGTAATCTCTAGACCAAGTTCACTTTCCCATTTCAGCTTAAGATGTAAGGTATCTGTGTTGGCATATTCCTTAAGGAGTCTATAAAAGAAGCCAATGGAATGCCCCATCTGAAGAGAAAATACATGACGCTCAATTAAGGAACTTCTTTGGTCAGAGAGAAGTGTTGTATCCTTGTTAATGAAATTGCGTAGTTGAAGGTAACCAAAAAAATCCTGTTTTGGGATATCAAACTTAACTCTCAGCTGATCAAAGGATATCATTATGGGCCCATCAAATAGATCACACAGTCTGGAGATCCCTTTAGTACTCCATATTCGAAAGACAGGGTCAGTTATACCTGGAGAAAAATCTATGTTGCCACATATTGGCGTAAACACAGAAGTGAGTTTGTGTCTACCTTCTAACCTTCTAATTACCTGCCAGGCCTTAACGGTATGGGTAGTGATTGGATTGTGACACACAGAGCGCAAGGATTTTTTAATAAATAATAAATTTGAGAGAGGTAGTTTGGACATGGAACTCTCTATATCCAACCATATGGACTTAGGATCATTGCGCATCCAATCAGTGATATATCGAAGGTGTGCGCTGAGCTGGTATTTCCTAATGTCAGGAAGGTCAAGGCCACCATCTGAAGAGGGGAGACACAGAGTTGCTAAGCTAAGGCGGGGTTTTTTCTTAGCCCATATAAAGGAGCTGAACCAACTCTTCAGGCTTTTTAAGGTTTTGTGAGATAAGAGCATTGGAGTCATCTGAATGGGGTAAAGCAGTCTAGGTAACACATTCATTTTCAGGAGGGCCACGCGTCCAAGCCAAGAGATGGGCAACGTATTCCATCTCTCAAGATCCATTCTGATGCGTTCAAGTAGAGGGGGAAAATTGGCTTTATACATTTTGTCAAAATCAGGGGTTATGTATATTCCTAGATAAACAAAACCAGACGGGGACCACTTAAATGGAAATGGGTGTGGGGTATTTGGTTGGTGTAGAAGACTACCCAAAGGCATTGCCTCTGATTTGTCAAAATTAATTTTATACCCTGAAAATGCACTGAATTTACCTATGGTGTCGAGGAGGTTAGGAGTGGAAATATTAAATAAAAAATATAAAATATTAAATAAATTAGAACCCAGGCCAAATCTGTCTAAAACATAAAATAGGAAGGGCATTTCGACGCGGTCGAATGCCTTCTGCGCATCAAGAGAGACAACTATACCTTCAGTTGACTGCTCATAAAACCTCTGAATTGTATTTAGCAATCTTCTCATGTTATTACATGAGTTGCGACCTTTAATAAAACCGGTTTGGTCTTCATTGATAAGAACAGGGAGCAAGTCCTCCAATCGCGCTGCCAAAATTTTAGACAGGATTTTCAAATCTACATTCAATAAAGATATCGGTCGATATGAGGCACATTGTTCTGGTTGTTTCACTTTCTTTAGGATTAAAGAGATATTGGCTTCCCTCAAGGATGCTGGCAGGGTGCCCCTTTCTAATGAATCTGTCAGCATATTCAATAGTGGTTCGATCAAGAGGCCCTGAAATTCTTTATAGAATTCACTGCTTAACCCATCAGGTCCAGGTGCCTTCCCAGAGGGCAGTGCATTGATAGCAATCATTACTTCCTCTTTAGTTATGGGCGCATTAAGTTTTGACCTCTGATTATCTGTCAGTTGTGGAAAATCCAAAGAGGAGAAGAAATTGTCCATTAGATCAGGGCTATCCTGCTGTAGATCAGACCTATATAGTTTTTCATAGAATTTTTTGAATGTGTTATTTATAGCAACATGATCAAACACCCGCTTCCCTGCTTCATCTGTAATTGAAGAGATCGTTTTTGAGTCTGATTTTTTCCTTGTCAAATAGGCCAGGTATTTCCCTGCTTTATCACCCTGCTCATATACCCTCTGTTTAGCAAATCTGATTTTTGCCTCCGCTTGCTCTGTTAGCAGGGAATCTAGGGCTGATCGCAGAGCAGACATTTCTTTAAGTTTTGCTGAAGAAGGCCTCACAATATATTCCCTTTCTGCCACCTTAAACTTAGATTCTAGAATTTTCCTTTGTTCAGCTTGTCTACGCCTCCTACTGGACACATAGGATATGATAAGACCTCTTGCATAGGCTTTGGATGTTTCCCAGAGGAGAGATGGATTATTTGTAGAGGCCGAATTTATTGATAAGAAGGATTGGAATTCCTCAGAAAAATAAGATATAAATTTGTGGTCAGAGAGAATGAAAGGGTTAAACCTCCAATATCTTGTCTGTGGGGCTAAGTGTCCAATTTGGCACTCAATGAAAACAGCTGCATGGTCTGATATAACTGCGCTACCTATGGAACTACATGTAATTGACTGTAACATAATTTTAGGTATGAAAAAGTAGTCTATGCGTGTGTGACAATTATGGACTTTTGAAAAGAAAGTATATTCCCTATCTGCTGGGTGTTGAGCTCGCCATACATCTATGAAATCTAGATCCTCACAGAGACCGTTGATGAATTTAGAATGGTGAGAGGTTGTTGTGCTCACTGGATATTTGTCAATACAGGGGTTCAGGTGGCAATTAAAGTCTCCTCCCACAAAACTATTTCTGACATTTAAATCCGCTAATTCAGAGAAGGCTGTGGCTAGAAATTCACTGGGGTGACCTGGTGGATAATAGACATTAAGGATTGCAATAGTCTGCCCATATAATTCCCCTTTGACAATAATATATCGTCCATTCTTATCCTTTATGCAATGCACAGCTTTGAATGGCAGGTTTTTCTTCACCAGAATAACAACCCCCCTGCTCCTCGATGTAAAAGAGGAATAAAAAGCCTGATCAAACCCCCCTTGTTGTAGCTTTGAGTGTTCTGTGTCGTCTAAATGGGACTCTTGCAGTAATGCAAAATGTACCCCCTCCTTTTTAAGATAGGTTAGAACTTTTCGCCGTTTAATAGGCGTATGAATACCATTGACATTCCAGCTGCATAGTTTGAGTAAGGACATAGCCATGTTAAATCACTAAATGCAAAATAAAATCATGAGCCACATACTGCCTGTACACAAAGACATAGGTTAAGTAGAAAGGGAGCCGAGTACTAAACATCGAATAACAAACAAACAAAAAACAAACCAATGGCAAAAAGCCTAGCATTTAAACTAAATACTGTCCTCTTCTTAAATAGCAGAGTCGAGCAAAGGGGTTCTCTTGCGACAGAAGACGAATCTCAGAGTGCCGTGTGGCATCGCTTGTATATAGCCCTCAGTATGGGCTCAGATAAGGTAAAATTCAACATACTCACGCCCTCGTGTGGACCTCTCAAACAGTCCATTTAGCAAGGAGTAGCTCACCAAAGGGGAGGGTGAGACTGCAGGTCCACATTAGGAGTTGTCACCGTTGGGTGGGTCGATGGAGTCGATGTATTTCTCCACAGTGGCTGGGTCTTTGAAGGTTTTCGTTGATCCGCGATAGGTGACTTTCAGTAATGCAGGGTAAACTTGATTGTAGGTAGCTCCTATAGCCTTGAGACGTTTTTTCACCCCGTCAAATGTCTTGCGCTTACGGAGGACGGCAGCAGAGAGGTCTTGGAAAATCATCACGGTAGCACCGTCATATTTCAAGGCTTCTTTTTTCATCCCCATGTTCCACGAAGCATTCATCACTCTCTGCTTGTCCTGGTAGTTGTGGAATCTCACCACGACAGATCGCGGTTTATTGCTCGGAGTAGCAGACATCTCGTTGACTAGTGCGCGGTGTGCGCGCTCTAGTTTGAATCGGCCCGCTTTCGTTTCAATGTTCAGGGCCTTAGGTAGCCAGGATTCAAAGAAACATAATAGGTTATCAACCTCTGCGCCTTCCAGAAGCCCAACGATGCGTATATTCTTTCTACGTCCCCTGTTTTCTAAATCATCAATACGCTCTCTCAAGTCCATCACCTGTTGCTCCATTACCTTCACTGTATCCTCCACTGGGTTAACTATGTCCTCCAGCGCAGACACTCTTCCCTCCACCTCCGTAATGCGTTCCCCATGACTGTCCAGTTCCTCACGATGAGCTTGCAGCAAATGCGATAACGGACTCATCTTGTCGTCAATGATCTTAGAAATGTTAGCCGTGATTTCGGAAATCATTTCCCGTTGTGCAGGAGCTAGCGCAGGAGCTAGCGCACCGTCCTCGCTAGCACTGTCTTGCGGTGTAGTTTCCTCGGAAATTACTTCCCTTCTTTTTATCCAGATGTCTAAGAAAGTAGGTATTTATGCTCATCGTGATAAATAGAGCCACACAAGTTTGCGAGAAGCTTGCTGATAGGTAGAAATGATAAAAGTAGTGAAATAGCGCACCAGCTCAGCCTTACACGACCTTCCCTCAAGCCGCCATTTTGAAAACCTCAGTCACAGTTTTGATGTTAACAAATAAATCAGACCATGAACAGACACATTTAGTGATTCAGTGTTTCCCACAGGACTCTGTGAGACCATGGTTGGTGGACCTCAGACCCTCTGGGGGGGGGGGACAAAGAACTTTGTGCACTTTAATTTCATCACAGACACTAGGCTATAAAGGTACAAATGATTATGACACAGCAATAAAGTCCCTCAGATTTCCTGTTTTTTCTGAAAAAAAAAAAAAAAAACCTTGCCAGCTTTCTATAGCGCTCATTTCCACGTCAAGTTAGTGGAGTGGGCGCCCTCATTGTCACGTCAACTTACTGTGTGTGTGTCAGAACAGGCAAAGTGGAGGGGGGCGAGGGATAGACTGATCCCAGGCGGCAGGCCACACAACACAAACTGCTTCCAAATAAATTGTATTTAATTCCTTGAATTAACATAGACCCATATACCTACAGGTAATTAATTGGGTTATGTGAAAAATGAAATGAAAATGAAAAATCTGTTCAGTCATCTACGTGACCTCACGTGACTCTGGTTGATTGACGGGCGAACCAACGGTGTTGGCAAAGGTATAATGGTTAATGATGTCGAGTCTTCATCATGGACTTCCACTCATGCCATGACCCTTCCAGTGACAGTAGCTGCAGTAGAGAGGAGTTTTTCCAAGCTGAAGCTAAAACGTACTTCAGGTCTACTATGTCACAGGAGCGTCTCTCTGGACTTGCGAGTCGAAGATGTGCTTTCCCAGCTTCACACGCTGCTTCCTGTCAGACAGGAAGTCTGTGATCCACCTGCAGCTGGGAGAGCTTCTCCTAAAGCAGAGCCGGGATGGGGAACAGGAATGATTGTAGAGGTCTTGAAGCAGGCTGGCGCGTGACATGTCTCCAGTGAGGTGTTGGTCCACTTCCATGATGTCCTCACTACAGGTTTGCAGGTTTGCAGAGCTTTAGTTTCTGCCTGTACGCAGGAATCAGGTGGACCATGACGTGGTCAGAGTGTCCTAGTGCATCGCTGACTGTGGTGTAACAGTGATCCAGAATGTTCTCCTCTCCGGTCGGACATTTAACAAACTGTCTGTATTTAGGGAGTTTGTGAGTGAGGTTTCATTTGTTAAAGTGCTAACTAAATAACTAATAACTAAAGAGTCCGGGTTGGTCCGCTGCACACACAGTATCTGGTCGGCGAGCATGAGCTGTGTGTCCTGCACATTGGCATGCGGCAAGATGTAAACACCGACCAGAATGAATGAAGCAAACTCACGGGGAGAATAAAAAGGATTACAGTTTATGATGAAGGATTCCAGGTCAGGAGAACAGTGCTGCACCAACCACTGATGATGTAAAAACAGATTCCTCCACCTTTAGTTTTCCCGGAAAGTTCTGTGTCTCTGTCCGCTCTGTAGAGTTGTTTATAGAACTATTCTTAACAACACATTTAATATTAAAACTGAGAAAATATATATTATCCTCAACTGGCAACACTTTATTTATCGGCAGGCAACATGTGCAACTCTCAGCTTAAACCAGAGCAGACTACAGACTACAGCTTATTGTAGTTTCTACTCAAAAACAACCGAAATGAACTAGTTCATGTTCATTTCACACAAGCTGCTTTATAAAATACTGACTTGGATTCGTTGGAGGAACTTTGCAGCTAGTGGTCTTGTGGTTAAACTTCGACCTGAACATTTCCTCTCTGTAGTTTCCGATGCCATATGGGTGTTTGGTCTAGAACTACAGAATGCTTCTCTGCTGATTTATTTATTTGACTCTTACTTCTGCCTGAAATGTAAAAATACTTTCAGTTCATTATGAAACTGTAGTGCACAAATTAGACATTATTAGATGACTATTGGGAAACACTGTCGATATTCTAGCAGTTGTGGTCTTGACTAGCCTTTGTGTGAGACCAAGAGACAAGACTGAGTAAAAATGCAGTTGATTCCAAGACAAGGCTGAGACTTGTTCTTGAGACCGGTCCTGAGACCAAAACCAATCTCAAGTACTGCAACACTGTTGTGGTTCCTACTATGCAACCTTATAAAAAACTAAACTAAATCAAAGTTAACTAAATAGGTAATAAAAATAATGCTGGGTAGTGAGGAGCAGATGTAATCCTCGACGAGCAGTATAGCACCTCATCACTACAGAGGTAAGAGCCACTGGGCAACAATTTCATAGAGTTTCACAAGCAGACAGCAAACATGAACACCATCATATTGTATGTCAGAGCAGCCACAGTAACAACACGGAAGCAATGCATTAAAAAAAAAAAAACTACCAATGTACTGAAGCACATTTAATCAGCAATGTACCTGTTCATCTGAGACACCCGTCACTGTTTATTGTTAACAGAGTTACAACTGTACATGGAGAATCAAGGCCTTGAGATTCCAGTGCTTTGAAACCACAAAAAAAAGTAAGTTCTAGATATACTAGATACAGTTCATTATTTAGATTGACAACCATATCAAATCAGATTTTATTTGTATAGTCCAAATTTAAAGTACATTTGCCTTACAATCTGTACAGGGAGTGACACCCTCTGTCCTTATATCACTTGAACCATCTTTCACACATCTTGTTGCTAACAGCATACACGTGTCCCTCTACATCATAGTTACCTAACATACTCTGAGTGAACTCTCTGGCTATCTTATCACTCTATCAAAGTAGTGTAACACATAAATATGAGTACAGGACTTCTTACACACAGAAACGGAACTCTCATTTTCAAGTGCTGTTGCTGATACTTGACAATTATATATATGAAAGACAGCTGAGCTGAAATCTCCTGATTTCACAGTCAAACCTCTAGAATGGATACTACTGTACAACACATATACAGTCAATTCAATTAAAGTATGAGTTTAACTGATGACTTTTATTAGGCCTGATTTTAGGTGGTGCTGCAGCCTCCTCACAGCCCTACTTCTCATGTCTGTGCTGGGCAACAGTCATTCAGTCAGACTGGTCTGCTTTTCATCGACACAGGAATGATGATGCACTCTGAAACATTAATATGACAGACTGAGTCAGGGACAGGTTGAATATCATTGTGAACACCAACGCTAGTTGGTCGGCACAAAGTTTGAAGACCCTTCCCCTGATACCATGTGGTCCTGCTGCCTTCCTGACTCATACTCACAAAGAGTGATAAGCCTCTGCTTCAGCTGATTTTACTTGTTGACTGCAGATGACCTCAAAGCAGGAATAAAAGTTGTTTAGCTCACCTGCTGGAGATGCATCAGCACCTGACAAGGAGGAGGTGGTACACTTGTAGTCTTAGTTCTACGTGTTGCTTGTATTGCACTATTGGAACTGTCGTTCCACTTATTTTCCTGTAGTCTCTCTTTGTTGTTGAGCTCATTACCTGTCCAGGGTGCACCCCGCCTCTCACCCAAAGTCAGCTGGGATAGGCTCCAGCCCCACTGTGAGGATGATGAGGATAAAAGGTTACAGATAATGGATGGTTGGATGGATGTTAGTGCTGCTTTATAATTATGCATGTGTTGCAGCTGGAAACACAGGCAGACGCTGGGACGTAGTTAACTTGAAAATAATTTATTTTTACACAGTGAAAATATTTAAATTTATACTCAGGGCTGCCTATCTACAGTTTTCTACCGCTCGTCAAAAATCTGTCCTTTTACGTTACCATAGCAACAACTCAATGTCCCTGAACAAAAGCAGTTCCTCCATGCTCAACTTGCTGGTCTCCTCACAGGTGCAGCCTGGTGGCAAAACCGTGCAGTACATCCTATCATGTTACTACGTTACTACTGTCTAAATGAATACTGCAGCCTGAGAGATCAACAACAACATTTCATAAATGTAAACAATCTGTAAAACCATTAACAATTACCTGGATACTGGTGGACTTCTCACACATGTTGCCAGTTTCATTTATTGTAATTATCTCCCTCTCACTTTATGTCATTGTTTAGTCAAGTTAATGAGGTAGTAGTGGAGGAGAGACAAGATGAACAAGCTTTAAATTACTTGAGTATGGATATTGTGTACTCCACAGACACCTCTGCCATGTTCATGGAACTTGCAACTCATCCTTGTAGTTGTTTGGGGGATTAGTACAGTGTTTAATTCAAGCAGACTGCAGGGATGGTATACTGCTGTTAAACTGTTAAACAACAGCACGGTGCCATAGACAAAAGCATTATCATCCAGTTTCAGACCTGGTGTTCTTGAGCTCCAGTTGCACCATCTAGTGTCACAAGTCAAGACACTTGTACCACCTGCAGGCAGTGAGGATGTGGTGTCAAAGAGGACTGGCAGGTTGTGATTCAGTTCTAATGAAAAGAGGAATGAGTATTAGGGCTGAACGATTTCAGGAAAAAATCTCATTGCAATTTTTCTGGCAGATATTGCGATTTCAATTGGATTTAGAATGAAAACTAAAGTTAAGAATTGATTTCAAATGTATTTATCAAGAAACATGCAACACTGGAAAAAGATGCTGGAATTGTAGTCTGTTGGCCTGATTATTCTTTTCACTGCACTTGTCATGCAAATGCCTGTGGTGATTTTTCAAGTGCCGCTAAATGCCGGTTGTGCCTTTAATATTCAGGAACTTATTGGTGTTCAGCACTTCACTTTAGTCCTTTTGTGAATATGTTGCAGCTTAGCTAACTTTTTTCTTCCTTCTGAAACTGAAGCAACTGGAACATATATGAACATGCACATAGTTACTAAACTGTGGATGGATATTTAGTGTGCAACAATAAATAAACCTTTCTCATCCTTGCGTTCATACTGTATATTAGACCTGTATCATTTCAAAGTAAGTCTGTAAGTCTGACTGTCTGCACACTGAAGGTGCATGTACAATATATCCATCCATTATCTGTAACCACTTCCTCATCAGGGTCATGGTGGGGCTGGAGTCTATCCCAGCTGACCATCACAGGGCACATAGAGGCAGATCTGTCTGTCTGTCTGTCTGTCTGTCTGTCTGTCTGTCTGTCTGTCTAACACGGACACATACTGAGATAGGTGTGCCTGGTGAAAATTGGGGGATGTGTGTCATTCATCTTTTCTGTGTGTACATCAAGTGGCTGTTCAATATTCTTCTTTTTTCTTTTTTTTCTTTTTTACATTTCAGACAGCACCAGGTCAGAGGTTGGACTTGGAAAGAAATCTTCAGGAGTAAATGTTTGTTTTAATGAGACGGTGAAGTGGAACTATTTTTCTGGTCACGAAAATAAAATCAAAAACACAATGAGAATAAATGTGGAATACAACAAAAGAAAAAAAAAACAGCTGATGACAGTCAAACCTTCTGTAATTAATAATAATAATTCCTTCAGCTTCAGTAACGCATTTGCAGTGGTCACTGCAGACCCTAAATATGAAACAGTTTCTGGTATAACCACTGAATATGCAAGATGGAACTGCAAATCATTAGCAAGTGTCTAAATATTCCAGAGAATGGCCATACTATTTTCCTTGAGGATGATGCTGCATGTGTCATTTGACTCATAGACACTTGGACTAATAAGACACAGTAAATAAATCAGTTTTAAGACCACAATATTAATCTTACTTATTCAAGTCAATATTTAGTTGATCATCTTCTGACCTTCCACAAAGTGTTTTTGGTACTCTGTCTCAAATCTCTAACACCTCTCCTGGAATTTGATCCCATTCCTCTTTTACAAAAGCTACCATCTCACAGATACTCTTTGCTCCTTGCTGCCACTGCTTTCTTTAAATCACACCAAATCCCTGGTTGTTTAATCATATGAAAGTTGTAACTGAATGTAAACCTTTTTTAAGGAGCACAGCCTCCCAGCTTGTGAACTGTTCTCCATGTTACCATCTGGCAGACGTCACAGCAGCATGGCTGCAAATGTTATTAATTTTAAAGTTGGATAACACAGTACTATGTTAATGAACTGTTGATGATGTGATCTGATATTGCAGTCCTGTTTTAGAAGAAGACAATTGATGTTACAGTTTAGTTCTTCCCCCTGACTTGGTGTCTGTTCCTGTTCCTGTATATGAATAAGTCACTGGTTTACACTTTCCAACATCACGACCAGAGAGCATCTTCTTCATTTCACAAATCTCCAGCTGCAGTGCGCCTGAGTTGCCTGTAGGGG
Source organism: Larimichthys crocea (assembly GCF_000972845.2). Lineage (NCBI taxonomy): Eukaryota > Metazoa > Chordata > Actinopteri > Sciaenidae > Larimichthys > Larimichthys crocea. The sequence continues at coordinate 35,839,241 of NC_040020.1, forward strand.
GCTCTCACACAATATCAAGTTAATCCATCCATTATCTGTAACCTCTTATCCTCCTCATCAGGTTCTTTGCCTTCACATGGAGCCTTTGAGTCAAGTAAAATATCTTTTATACTGGATATAACTACATTTTGACCAGCAGTGTTAAAATATTAAAGAAGTCAAATCAGCAGGATGTTTGTGATTACAGAAAGTTTATTTGCTCTCACATTTTTGTTAAAAACTCACGGGTACGCTTCATGACTGCCAGGTCCCATCTACAACTGACCATTGACCAGGTCACATCACTCCTATATGATCTGCACTGGCTTCCAATCAAGTTCAGAATTCATTTATGGTTCTTCTTTTCACATAAAGAGCTCTACAAGGTCAGGCACTGGTATACATTTCCATCATAAATCAGTCTCTTCGAGCTTTTGACCGGCTTAGTCCTTCGTATGCAACTAAAAACAAAAGGATGGATTTTTCTTGAAGTGGTGGCTCCAAAGCTTTTGAACTGTAGATCTATGTTCTGCTGTGTTTGTTCTAACTTCTAAAAAGCAGCTCAAAACATATTTATTGAAGCTGGCCTGATCTGCTGTTTGATGCTGAATATTATCTTCATGTTCTGTTTTTACTCATGTTTTGTTGTTCATATTTTTTATTTTATATTGCTATTTTGATGTACTTTGTAACTCTGTTCTGTGAAAAGTGCTACACTAAATGTATTATTATTATATTGTTCTTTTGTATATCTGCTCTGCCTGCCTAGCTGCCAGCTATATGCACCCTCAGGGTTAATGGGACTGTGTGACCACATGGGGGTGGGACAGGTCTTCAGTCTTCAGCTGTGTTGAGATGTGAAGGTCAAAGCATGTGATTCATCATTTCATACTATTTATCACTTACTGTGAATAAATCACTGATCTGCATCAACTGCTGTCTGCCTTTGGATCCTATTCCTGTTATCCTGTTCACACCAGTTGTGCCAGTACATTATATTACTGTATTATAATTATTGATGTATGAATTGAACAGTATGGACTGTTCATAAACTAATGCTGCAGCTTGGAGGTGGATCTAATTTAAATATGTAGACTGCTGGGTTCATCATTATACTTTTATTTGTTGATTATTCTTTAGATTATCATTCTGAAGAACAAGTAACCAAAACAATCCTGATCCTCCAGCCCCCTCAATCACTGTTATGATTCATAACTCAACTTATTTCTTTGGATGATATTTCACCATCTATGGATGCTGGCAGGGCACTCTTGATTTAAGTAAAAAGTGTAAAACAATCTTTATTTTTCTCAAGGTAACTAAATAATTAGCAGTATTTAAAAAAGAAATGCTAGCTTGGCTTTCGCACTCCACTGATGAAAGCTACTCGGCTTTAACCGGTTAAGCGGCAAATTATATGAAAAGCCGGGACTTTGTCTCACAGCTTAGGATTTAGTGAAGTGATGCTCTGAGTACTTGTCATCCAACATCCAACACAATAAAGGTGTGGACATTTCTCAGCTCTAAAATACATTGCGGTGCCAATGTGGAAGATTCAGAGCTCTAGACTGCAATACAGAGTCACCAAATGGAAGAGAAAGAATACAAACAATAGTAGCGAAGCATAAAGGCTGTTTTGGAAGTCAAAACACACTTCTCATAATGATCTAGGAGGATAATAACACACATTTTAACAGCATTTTCTGTTGCCTGAGGACATTATAATAATAAATATGTAACAGCACACATGCTGCATGCAGAAACATATTTTTCTTTGTCCTATCCTACTCGTGTAACCGTTCCATCTGTGCAACAAATCTTCCTGTTTGGGGTTAGCTTCTCAAATGTTTGAAAGTCTCTTTATTTATGACATACCCTTGAGCTGTTTTTGGTTTGTTTGGTTTGAATTCCCTTTCTTTTGTGTCATGATAATAATAATACATATGTCAGAAAAAGAAATGATATCTTGGCTGTGGAAATGTTGTTGATCAGTTTACACACATGGCTGTTATTCATTTATGCCACGTGCTGCTGGGATGATCCATGCCCTGCTGTGCTTTCTACTGCAGAAACATGGATTCAGTCAGCTACATTCTGAACATTGTGCCTCCATTAATATTACAGTGCTGTAGAAAATGTGTTGACCTTATCCCTCACCTGCACCCCAACTCCCCTCTGCCTCTCTCCATTGTTGTTGTTGTCACATGTTTGATGATGGGTCTCGTGTGAGGTTATGACAAATCTCCAGATTAGAGGTTTGCATTTTGTTTTTCCACACAGATATTTGCTTCTCTGTTATCTGCCTCAGTTGTGAATACACAAGACCCTAGTGGTGAGTTCACTCATCCACAGGGTTCTCTGATTTCTCTAACCAACAAACCGGTTTGAACCAGCCTGAAGCTGAAACTAAGCGAGTTCTCAGCTCCACATCCAGGCTACCACAGTAAGCACTATTAAAGTTGCCTGAGCTCATAGAATTTCCTAAATGAGCAGCTGATAGACTTCCTCTTAATCTGCCGAGTTTCGTGACTATTATAAAACACTCATGCATGTTACGCCAAGTTCTTTGTTTTTAAATGTTCTGTTGCTTCATTTCATTCACATCTTATTTAAAAAGATACACACATTACGTGCTTTTGAGCTGCTGGTTCTGTTTTTCCAGTGTCACTGTAGTCATAGTGTTTAATGATGGTCAGTAAGCTGTGTTTTATAGAAGTGGTGTTTTCTTCTTTGTTTCAGCAGCACCTGTGTATCAGAAATGGATTTGGGAAACATGCTTAGAACTGGATGAGAATATGACTACTACTCTTATCTAGTCTAGCTTAGTTTACGGATCTCCAAAAGTCAGAACATGTTCCTAGCAGCGCATCCAAAACTCAACAACATGTTATATCTAGATTATTTCATCCAGATGAAAACCTTGAGACATAGCCTGGCCAGCTGTTTCCTTTTTTAATGCTAGTCAACCTAACTGACTGCTAGCTGTAACTTAGCATACAGACATGACAATAGTATTTTCCTGACTGTCACTGTTAACTGTGTTAAAGTGGACGTTGCCATCTTAATGTAGAGCTGGAAAGACGCGACATGCGGGAACACTTAGCGTGACAATTGCTCCTTCCTTTCAAAGGGAGTATTCTCTCAGATTTATCAAGACTCCAGCCGCAGATGACTTGTTCATTAATTCAGACTTGCGTCTTCCTTCCTCTCACTTCACCGATATGACCTTGCCCTCCCACCACAATGAACAACGGGCCTGCTGCCAGTTGGCTCCAGCACTTTCCTTTACCTGGCGCTGGACCAAACCCTCTTAATTCATGTACCTCTCTATTGTGATGCAAACTCAATGTGGGATCAGCACATTTGACCATCTGTCCATTTATGAGTTAAACTACTGGAGACTGAGGGCTGTGGTTTGACTGAAAGGCTCCAGTGTCTGCGTGAATCAGTGAGGTGAAACACAAATTGAAATAAAAGTAGAGATGAAGGTGTTTTTAACTTTCAATTCAATTCAGTTTCATTTATATAGCGCCATATCATAACACAAGTTATGTCATGACACTTTTCATACAGAGCAGGTCTAGACTGTACTCTTTATAATATTATTTACAGAGACCAACAGTTCCACCATGAGCAAGCACTTGGTGTCGGTGGCGAGGAAAAACTTCCTTTAACAGGCAGAAACTTCTGGGAGACCCAAGCTCATTGGTAGACAGTCATCCACCATGATTGGTTGAGTTAAAGGGGGGGGGGTTGAGAGACAGATAGATAAATAGAGAGAGATAGAGAGATACAGATGTACAGCAGCAGCAAAACTTTAACTAACTATAACTATAAACTGTAACTATACCAATAATGACAGTATATATGTAGTGGACGCCGTTTCTTAATCATATTTACATTTATTAATTATTTTATTTTTACCTTAATTTTGTACATTTATGTAATATTCTATTACTTTACTCTCTACCATACTTTATAACTTATTTTTTGTACTTTCCCCTGTTTCTTTTATGTGCGTGCCAAATCAGTCTGTTAAATCTTAAAATGTTCTTATCATGATCACATAAACTGAATAGAAACTATTGTTCATATGAGTTATGTATTCCAGAAAGCAAACTGCGTGAAACACTTATTCCGAGAGTAATGTAACCTTTTCTGGTTTACTGAGCAGAGCGTGAGAACCACCCAGGCTCCACAGTATAACAGGACGTTACAGTTCCTCAAACACACTGAGTCACTGCTTGTTTGCTGCTCCAGTGTTATGGTGACCCAGTCAAACCCTGTCTCAGTCTCCACCTCCACCCACTGGCTCTCTTGTTGCCCGCCACAGTATTGCCATGGAAACAGTAAGATATCTGAGATCCTGCTGAGCTGTCAGCAGTAGTGCATCCAGGGTTACCGGGGTGGGGTGGGGTGGGGGGGCAGCTTACCGTGCTATCAGCTAGTGATAAACAGAAACTCTAACAGTGTACACGGACGTGCATGTTTTATAGCTGTTCAATGCTGATCTGAGCTTTGAACCGTGCTCACTGTGCGAGGAGGAGATTATTGCTGTTACATATATTCATACCTCCATAACCAAGACCATTGTGTGTCTTGTGGGAATCCATAGCACTAAATTAAAGCACAAGTTACTTTAACATAAAAACCAAGATGTACATCTTTACACTGTGTAGCAGCACTTTGAATGAAATGCTAACGTCAGCATGCTGACATGCTCACAGTGACAGTGCAAAAATGCTGATGTTTAGTAATATTTACCAAGTTCACCATCTTAGTTTAGCCTGTTCGTGGGCTAATAATGCTAGACACAAAGCACTGCTAAGAATGTCATCATTTCTGTCAGAAACTAAAGTACTGAACAAAATAAACGTAATGATAGCACAAAATGAGTCTTCATCCCTTTATTTCACCGAACAAGTAAAAACTTTGGCCTGCTGGTAGCTCGAGTGGAAGTGGCAAAGGAATTTATCTTCAGGGGAACATGAATGTGTCTACAAAATTGGATGTCCAATGTCAAGGTGTTGACAATAAAGCAACAAATCAAATCAAATCAAATTTTATGTGTATAGCCCAAAGTCACAAAATATATGACCTGAGCCAGGCCTAACTATAAGCTTTATCAAAAAGGAAAGTCTTAAGTCTATTCTTAAAGGTGTTGACCGTGTCTGCCTCCTGAACCCAGAATGGTAGTTTCTTCCACAGAAGAGGAGCCTGATAGCTGAAAGCTCTGGCTCCCAATCTACTTTTGGAAACAGTGCTCATATAAAATGATATTATGTGCTAGAAAACAAACAGCAGCTATGGGTGCATGTGGGGTAGCATCAGAGTTATAAGAAGGTCACGGTGCTGCCCTCCTCTGCAGCCTGGTGACCTTTACATGATTCACCTTATGCAGCGGGGCCTGGACACGCAGGCCCAGTTCAGATTCGTGACTGGGGAGCATCGTGTGGACAGATGTATAGTAGATTTAGCCTTGGGCCTCTGAGGTGCAGCCAACCGTGAACTGAGGCTGCAGTAGCCGGATTGAGCCGGTTCAGTGTAATGGTGCCTTGGTGGGTTCAGTGCCCAATCACTTAATCTGCATACACAGGTTGGACCCTGAGGGGTGGAGGTGTGGGGGTTGTAGATCAAATGAAAGAGGGAGGAGCAGAGGAAAGAGGAAACATGAGCTCTGCTTTGCGTGCAAGTGTTACTGCCCGGTCCTATTGTGGCTCTGATGCTGGTCACACCAGCAGGTTTGCAATATGAACTGCTCCACCCCCCGCCACCACCAACCCCCCATCACAAGAAAACCTGGTGATACCTTTGAAGTCACAATTAATTCCAGATAATGCTCATTGAGAACATTCTGTATAAGATCAGACATAAAAGCTAAAGAGGAAAGATTAATATTTTCTGAAGCAGCTGTGCAAATAAAAATGTAAATTAGGATGCAGTCTTATCCTTCTCTGGAAAATGTGAAACTTACTAGCATTTGGAATCTTTTCTTGTAACTGGCCTGCTTTTTATTGCCTCGACTGGACCCCCTGCTCACAGTACGCTCTTTCACCTCCAACAAATTCTCTAATTACGTTGCTGTTCTTTAGTTTTGCCTGAATTACGGGACATAGCACCCACAGTTCCAGTTAAATCTGAGTAATATTAATGTTTGTTCTCTTTGTATTCACACACAGAGACTCACTCCCTAAATATCCTTCCCTTCCTGTGCTAATGTTACATAAGCAGCCGCTTGCTGAACGGACACACTGGGTGTTTGCTGTGACAGGTCCTGCAGTCAGATATAAACGCAGGCGCCGATGAAGAGACACATTCTCTTGTAAGCACACAACCTGCAGGGACTCATTATTCATCATCTGTATCAGTGAATGTTGTCTGCATCAAATTCAGCTGTAGTGCTGGAACAGCTGTTTGTTTCCCGTTCTGTTTCTTCTTCCCGTCGTTGAGTTTCTTGGACCAGCAGATGTCCTCATTAAATGAGTTAGTATTTTTATCTTTCCCATGCTGAATTGCTAATGAGGGCAGATCAATAGAGCTGTATTTGTTTGATTTAGCTGTATTTTCTGGTGGTTTGAAACAGAATCATATGACTGTGAACTCAAAGGTCAAAGTCTCACTAAGACTGCGAACCATCTTCTGATAAAGCGGCCTCTACTTACCTAATGAAATGTTCTCAGACATCTGGGACATGTGCAGATTACACAAGAACAGCAAACAGCCATTGAGTCATTTCCAAAACATTGCATGTCCATTTTAGAGACACACAACTGAGATCTGTCCCTGTACCTGTCACAGTGGATTTAATGTCCGCAGATGCTGTCATTATGGCTTTGTAGTTTGATCCCGTTTAATCCTCAGTGTAGTGTAGTAAAGTTGTGGTTTTACATTACATTCTATATTTACATCCTGTGATGGACTATTTAACGTCTAACTGCTTACTAACTTATTTTGTTTTATATTTAAAGTTTAATGGTTTATTTATTGTTTTTTTAAATCAAGAAGATGGTGCACCCTTGTAACTCACTTGGTAAAGTGTGTAAAATGCACCTTACCACAGCAGCCTGGGTTTGATTCCAACCTGCATCCCTTTGCTGCATGTCATCCTCTATCTCTATCCCCCGTCTGTCAGTCTCAAACTGTCACTGTCGACTAAAGGCTAAAATTGATTAAGAAATAATTAAAAACACAGTCTTAGGTTATATGATCACATATAATGTGGTGCAACTATCCAGATAAGTTGAACAGTTTGGGTTCTAACACTAGTTCCAGGAGTAACTCCAATATTCTGAACTACATTTTATTCTCTGCTCTCGCAGGCTTCTGTCTCTACCATGTATCAACCCAATCTTTCAAAATGTGGAGCTATTCCTGTAGAGCATCACGAGACACAGACGCTATGGTTTTTGTTTAAACCGAATATTTAAATGTGCAGTCTAAAATATCAAGCTGGATAATGAATAAAGGAAACTGCCTGATATGTTATGTAACCTCCCATCCAGACCTATTCTTGATTTGAAGGCATCTCCTGCCAGGCTTCCATTGCTCATCACTATCACATTTTATTGGCTAAAGTGCGTTAATAAACAAAGATGACAAGAAGGTAAACACAGCAAAACTGGTCTAGATAGATAAGACTGAACATTGACCATGTTACCTAATCATTTGAGGATTCCTCAAACTTGGTTCAAGTCTCTACAGACTGCCTCCATTTCCAGGAGCCCTCATATCTGAGACCTGGACTATTTTAGGGACATTTGGGAGCGTTGTTATGAAATTTGAGCCAAAAGTTAAACATCTGTGGACGGAATCTTATCTCTAAGGAATACATCAGGATCCCTCCCCATGGGGAAGAAGAGGACTGAACGCTGACCCCTGGTTAAATTTAGTGTCCCCTTTGTTATGATAATGCAAGAATGCTTGGTGTGGACAGGAGAACCGGGTCAGCAGCTCAAGGCTCCAGTTTCCGTCTACCCGCTGAAATCTCATTGTGCATAGCTTGTCTCTTGTGCCGCTGGGACCAGAAGTTTCAGCTGACACTTGCAGTGCAGTGACATTCTCTGTCTCCAGTCGCAACTGCCATGCCAGCTGCAGATAGACAGCGATCCTGTGGCGACACATTGTTCACACAGATCTGCAAAACAAAGCTGTTAAGTGAGGACCTGGGTATTGTTTCCCTTCAGACAGTGAGGAGCTTTGGTTTATTGTTTGACTCAGCACACAAAGTCATTGCCACATGCCAGGCATACCGTGCATGAACTTCATTCTGCAGACCTCTGGAGGAAAGAATACACTTCCTGAGCCTCTTCATGCTCCTAGCTGCCTTTTGTCCATATAAGGGACTGGCCTGTGGTCACACTTACAGTGGGGACAGTTTTTAGGAGAGTTACACCAGCATGAGATTGACACTTGCTGTTGTTTATGAGGCCAGTTGCACCACATGGGGGAACGCCTTGCAGTCTTATCAACACCGTGTGGGCCTCGGATGGACTGTAGTTGTAAACACAGTTCACAAACCCTCCCATCTGCAGGCCAAAATGTAAGCCAAATATTTTTAGCTCTGTTAACTGGAAAAGGCAGATATAATCTCCTGTAGCTTGTGGGGGAGCTGGAGAAAACACACTTTTAGTAATCTACATGACTAATTATGCTGCAGAGTGAATTTAACTTCCAAAAATAACACTGCAAAAATAGTTCCAGTTAGTTCGTAGTCTTTCGTAGTCGAGTGTCAATGGATGGCCCACAGGAAGAGATACAGTAAACATGTAGAGCACAGACTAACAGTTTGATTTAGGTTCTTCTTGGTTTATAAATATGTTCTGAGTCTTGTTAGCTGACTCGAATAACAACTCAATAGACACAAATGACTCAGATGAGCCGGGACTTCACATCTCTGGGTAACAACATAATTATACATCATCATACATTATTAATTCATATAGATTTACCTGAGTACTTAAAGCTAAAGTTGTCTTTCAAACTTACTTTGCAAGTAGAGATTTTAAATACACATCTTACTTTATGATGCTTACATTAAACCACCTAACAGTGAATACAGTACAGTACATGAATGTAGCATCACCTTGGTTAGGAGAAAAGCTGCTTACACATGAAGGTATCTCTCTCTTTCTCTCTCTCTCTCTCTCTCTCTCTCTCTCTCTCTATATATATATATATATATGTTTGGACTTTCACTCATAATGACGTTTTTTGATGAATTCAGTATGATGAATTAAATTTTTGTAGTTAGGGTTAGATTACATTCATATCACAGAAGTCAGTGATCAGATGGGGGATGTTTTGCACACTTCTTTCATCACTCAGTGCTGCTAGGCTGCAGCGGGGGGAGGCGGCGCCTCTGTCTGCTTCATGGCTGCTGATGTCACCGCTGGAAGCGCCTCTCTGGCGGTATAAATCGAGCCCGCTTCTCCTCTCCCGCACTCACTCACTCAGCCGAGCAACGCTGGAACCGCTCCGCGAAACGGTGCGCACCTAACAACTCATCCTCGCCGAGTTGGAGGGCCACACTTGGAGCAGAAAAACACGAGCTATCCAGCGGACGAACAAAGAGACAAGATGTCCAGCTACGTGTCCTCGGAGTGCCGCCGCGTCAGCCCCTCAGTCCACGGCAACAAGTTTGACACGGCGCACCGAAAGAAGGCCGTGGCCAACATTTTTGAAAACGTCAACCAGGACGCGCTGATGAGACTCTTCCAGAAAACGGGCGACATGAAGGCGGAGGAGAGAGTGAGAAGCATCTTCTCCTACACACAGGACCCGGAGGAGACGGCCCGGTCCCTGATGGCGCTCAAACAGCGAAAGAAGGACAAGTTCCTCCAGATTGCAGGGATGATCCGGCAGCTGCTCAAACTGCGTTGACCGCATCTCTCGCTGCCCGTGTCTCTCTGTGGGCTCATGTGAGAGCCGAATGTGAAAACACTCCCAGTATGACTGGGTTACCGCCGCAGGTGCAGCTCACCTGTCGCCTGGAATGGAGCGGTGAGGTGCGGTGTAGAATGTGAAGCCGTTCGCCTGGAGGGCACCACAGCGGAGTCGCCTCCTGGATGGAGGTGACGGCGGAGAGTCGTGCCCGGAGCGGACAGAGCAGCATGAACTGCCTGGGAATAAGAAGGGCAAACACGTCTTCCTCGAGACTTGAATTCCTGAATGCATCCGTGTGGATGTGACTGTGAAGCAGCACCTTGTACAGGTGGAGCCTCCATCACTGCGTTGATGATGGTGCAAAGCTGCAATATGAGACTTTATAGTGCCCAAGAAGCTGCCTGAATGCCTGTCTGTCCTGAACACATGCCTTGTTTGTCAGCCTCACTTTGTTATATGAACACTACTCATTAGTGGCCACTAATGTGTTATTGTCACAAACTGTTCGAACACAATGATGATTTGAGTTGATGATCCTTTCTTTGTCTTTTTTAATAAATTATTACCTTATATAAAAGATGAACACGTCTTTGTCATTATTCCATGTTATTGGGCATCTCATCAGGTCATGAGGTTCATCCATTTTTGTTATGGCTGATTCATATAAGCTCTGGTGTTATCATTATTATTCTTATTCTTATTACATACTATGATAATGTAAGGAATGCAAACAGCTGAGTAGCATTGCAGTGGTCTATGTCCCTGGAGGATTAGTGAGAAATCAAACCCTGACAAAGGATGAGACATCTTCATCGATTTAAAGGATTCAGCAGTGTTGGCATATAGAAGTGAATCATCTCATTTTGGGACTATAAAAAATGTTTTCTATAAAAAAGTAAGGTCTGATCTGGAACCAAGATGAAATTATTTATCTTTTTTAGCATCTTAAATGCAAAACACATATCATTCTGGCATCTAGCAGCTGTGAGCTGTGGCAGTCATAAACAGGGGAAGCCCTCAGGTTCAACACGCCAAATCACCAGAGAAATAGGAAAGTGATGTGTTTGTCTGCGCAGGTGTTGATGAATACATGACACAGAAATGTAACAGCTGATGTGTAGAGCATTGGTTCACCTTTATTTCATAGTAAAGAAAACAAAAGAGGCACATGCTGATCACATTCTGCCTGTATCGTTCTTCACTGTGACGCAGCAGAGGGCATCTGAAGGGAATAGAGTTACTCATGAGAGGATGTGGTTAACCTTCATCGGGTTTCCCCTCATAGTGCTCTATGCCTCACCAGACCAGCGTAAACCAGTTTGGCTCAGTTTGGGTGGAGAGGGTGGGGGCTCGACGGCTTTCTCTGCGCAGTGTGTTTGTGCTGGAGTCTATTTAATCATCCCTGCTCTCTAGATAAGAGCCTGTCTAAGTAGCATTACAGGGTTGAGATGGTGGAGGCTTCTTCACCCTTTGATCCTTCATGCTTAAGAAAATCATAAGGACCCCTCCATTACTGCAACCCTCTCCCACATTTACAGACAATTTCAGAGCTCCTTTGGCATATTTACGGTATTTCATCAGTGGTTGGGTGTGTACGTCGGCTTAGCTGCACACACACAGATCACTTGGTGTGTGCTAATCTGCTTGCACTGATAGTCCTCAACCAGCTCAAACCAGTTCCCTGGGTTGTTGTGCATGACGACATCTGACTGTGGGCGCTCCTCACATGTGCTGACAGATATGGGAAGCTCAAGTATCAGTCGCCCTACAGCGCGGAACTCTCAGGTGAATAATCTTCTGTGACTGTTAAAAGGTGTGCTTGTGTACTGTAGCCAGAAACAAATGACTCCATATCACAGACAGCTGGATTTCCCCAGAGAAGTCATAAAACGAGGTAGAAAGGGCACATCTGTATAGTACAATACATTTTAAAACAGTTCATTTAATGGTTTTTATAAAATATATCACTGACAGAAATGTATGGGGCAAAAAAAATGCTACTTCTATAATAACAATGTATCCAGTGACAATGTGATAATGCCACTTAATGAGCCAACAGAAAGAGATGTACTGTGTTAAAACAAGTTTGGGTTTCTCTGCTTTAGACTGTCTTTTTGACCTGCAGCAGGCTGACGTAAATGGTAAATGGACTGTACTTATATATCTCCTTTCTAGTCTTCAGACTACTCAAACCGCTTTACAGTATGTATCTCATTTACCCATTCACACACATTCATACACATTCACACACATTCATACTCTGATGGCATTGACTACCATGCAAGGTGCCAACTGCTCATCAGTTTGAGGAGCTAACCATTCATACACATTCACAGACCGATGGCACAGCCTTCGGGTTCAGTATCTTGCCCGAGGACACGTAGACATGCATCTGATTAGTGGACGACCTGCTCTACCTCCAAGCCATAGCTGCCCCTGTTCATGTTTGGCCTAAACTTAAAAAAGTTTGACATGAAGCTCTTGCCAGCAGCCAGTTAGCTTAGTATAAAAGTCCTCTTATCGCTGTTAGGTTGCTAGGCATATATCTGCCATCAAAGCCATTGTTTTATTTTTATTTTATTTCAATAATAATCTTCAGTCATGGTTACAGCGGTCACAGGTCACCCACCTTATAATTGACCACTCTACCACTGTGTGTTATTCATGACGTCTATTTTTGCTCTTTTATCTTGCGGTCGTTCCTTTTGTTTGGCTTGTGTATCTCACACCAGGCAGCATTTTTTAACGGCCTCCTTTTCCCTTTTAGGGCAATCCAATTGTTAAGGAAAAAGATTATTCAAGGCAATTGTCTTGGCTGTCTTTGCTGTGTTGGCAGCGGTGTGCAAGCCCTGGACCCAGGCCTGTCCTCTCCACCCTCTTCCTGCCTTTCATCAGCCTTAGAAACGCTGAAAGCTTTGATGTGTGCAGACACTGTGGCAGACAGCCTCAGAGCCTGGAGGACAGTAACCAGAAAGAGAGGAAGATACAGGGTGGAGGTGTGTATGGAGTGGGGGCAGGGGGGCAATAAAATTGTATAAATTAGTCAGATAGGTAAGATTTAAAACTACTGATGTATACAAATGAATGCATGTTGATTTTTGTGCCTTTTTTTGGACAAGGTTTATATCTAGGTTATTTTATTAAGGACAGAGGAGCTATGATGAAGTATATTACAGGGATATTCATAATTAATAATAATTCATTAAGTGTGGGCAGCCAAAGAGCTGGCCTGTTCCTTGAAATGCTAAACATTAATATTTTTCTTGTAAATGCAGCCGGTGGATACAGAAAGAGAAAGAAGGGGGCGAAATGGATTAGTGATTACAGTGCAGGGAGTGGCAGTCAACTCAAATCCAGCCCAGACCGGTTCAAGCTGAGGTCTGTGATGAGGAACTAAGCATGAGCTGTACACAGGCTAAGGATTAGTCAGCGTTAGACTGGAAGATCCAACCATAAAATCAACAACCCGAGACACAAGTTATTATCTCTTGTCTTGAAATGATGTGGGATGTGACACTTGGTTCGTCTCACGTTAACAAAAGCCTCCTCTTGATTCCATATTTAGCTTGTTTTATCATAAAACAAGCTGCTGGATCTTTCCGGAAAAAGGCATCAGAGTGCAATCCAAAGTTGGAGAGTCAGCGACTTAAATGATTATATTCCCATTTATCAGACATCACAAGAAAGACTTCACACTGCTTATTTTATGAAGCCTTTGAAAACAAGTGGGGGAGATTACTTGCAGCTACCCACCACTAGCTGCTTAAATTTCTGCATTGACAGGAAGTCCAGCTAAACAGTACCAAAACACAAAATGGTTTTATATGAAGAGGAAAGATCTGAATGCTCTGGAGCTGTCACAGATTTCATATTTGTGCTGATGCTCAGTAGACATGCAGTGTCATGTTACAGAGTCATTTAGCATGAATGAGTCGGTACATAAGTGGCCACTGGGTTTTAATGAATAGTGGTACAGTAAATCAATCACATGAGACTGTGCTGCACATCTAACAAGTTGACTGTGGATGTAAGTGAAGACATCAGGTGCATTGGAGCCTGTTGATTATCCCTCTGATGACATGAAGAAGTCGTCATTTAGTCTTCAGGTTAAAAGATAGCTGTGCAACACTTCATCAGCCTTCTCGATACAGTCATTACAGTGAAGCAAACCTGCTGTGATTGACGGTTTAGTGTGTCACATTCAGATCCTTTGCAATCCTTAAGCACCCCTTAACTCCGACTGACAAAGTTGCCTCCTCTCGTGTAGAGTGTGTTTGATAGTTCAGTCCAAAGCACTTCTTAATTCTTCCACCATGTGTCAAAGGCAGCTGGTCGACTGGACAGAGCAAAGATCAAGCGGTTATGGTGATGTAAGATCCATACAGGAAGAAGGTCAAATAGATGGAATACAGGAAAAGAATGGGCACAGAGTGTCAGAGAGCTTTCCTTGAAGTGGCGGCATGTCTGACTCAGTTTTTCCCACAGGGGCTCCATGTGTGCAGTGGCATCATCCGGATTAGCTCATGTTGGGAATTCAAAAGAGACAGACTGAAAATAAAACACATTCCTCGACATCAAAGAAGGATTTCTGGAATTTGGCACATTTGCAGCCTCTGATTGTCTTTGTGTGTATGTCATTCGCTTGGGAGCACAGTTGCATGGTCTGAGGCCCTCTTTGTTGTTTTTGGATGAGTCACTGTGTCGTACATGCTTGCCCTGACTCTGGTATGCAGTTTGCTGAGGCCTCGCATTAACACTGCTGCGCGTGTGCGTCAGTGATCTGTGTTGGAGGTGACCCCTGCCACCTGGATGACACCCACAGAGGGACTAGTATGAACACTGCCAACATTTAAAGCATCATGGCAGTTCATGATCACACTGTGGTTTGACAGCAATCCTTTCTGTTACTGCAGCTGCTTGTCTATTTGCCAGATATGGGATGGATGTCGATGAGATTCAATTACTTTCCTGAGAAGTACGATAAGCCAAGGTAAACTAGTAAAACAGGGTGCACAAAAGTATAACTATAAGAAATAAAAGAAGACTAAAGCATGTCTACATAAAACATAAAATATGAGTCTATGTCATGTTAGCAGCTCTGTACTGAGGCACAGCAGTGGTCTGAGCTAAATGCTGACCAGCTAACAGGCTCACATTGACAGTTGACATGTTCACATATTTTATAGGAGATGCAGATGATCCAGCCAATATTTGTTTCATTTTACTAAACCACAAATGTGAACAGGCTAGTGTTTTAAGAGGAAAGGACAGGGGAAACCATATTTATTCATCATTTATATTATATATATTAATCATCTGCACCAGTCCTTTATCCAAATGTCTGTACATAGATAGTTGATTTTAAACTGTACTTTTGTCCTGTATGTACAATTAAGAGCAAAGTGAACCAGAGTCAGATTTCTTGTGATTTCTTCTCTGACCAATAAAGTGATTCTGATTCTGATTCTGATTCTGTTTTTGATTCTGATTCTCATTCTGATTCTGATTATGGATAACTAGGATTCATCCTCTGGGGTGTGAAATGTGTTGTTGTTGAGCTTTTTCAGTTGTTGGGATATTTCTGCCTACATTAAAGAAAATGGTGGTACTAAACCAACAAGATGACATTGTTGACCATGCCAGTCATGCAAATTACACAACATTTTGTCTACACACTAAATTCATTCTTGTTTTGTGCGTACTTTACATTTACCAGTAAAAACCATGAATGGCCTCTCACATAGAGCACCCTGTCAGGGAACAGTTGCTCACTACCATTAAATCGTCTCTCATCCATTTGATATGATATAAAGCATCAAGTGATTGCATGATTTCTGACAAAACACTTTGCAGCATCATATTCAAATTCTTTACTTGAATTCTAAGATAAATGACAGAAACTGGCTTCATCTGGTATTAATCCTAAACATCTCTGTGAGTGAGTGAGTGCTGTGTAAGCAGACAGTCGTTACATCTTCTATGAAATCTTTTGACCTTTAGTAACCTCTGCCTTTGTAACTCAATCTCTTTGACAGAACGGTCTGTTCTTTGAGTTTGTGTGAGATGAGTCCCTGGAGTTATAGCACAGTCATGTCCAAGGCTTGGTCAGGATGGGGGCCTCTATTGTTCGCCTTTGTCAGTATCAGTGTGTGTTTGTATGTTCTGTAAGCATGTGTGTGTGTTTCGGGCAGCTTTGGAGAAAGCCCTTTCCTGTGTGGCGCTGGAGGTTCCTTCTGGGGCTGGGCGGCCGGCGGCCCTGCAGACATGCTGTCTCGCTCCAGTTCCACCACAAGGCCTTACCATTGTTCTGCCCCTCACTCCCTTTGTCCTGTTCAGTCTGCCAACCCGGCAACCCCCACACCTCCACCCTCTCCTCCTGTCTATTGCCCTGCAGGTGCAGCTGATCCATGGCCCAGAGAAGGAGGAAGTGCAGGCCTAGAAACAATAGCAGACCTCACTACTATTTATATGAATTCTTTGTTTTATCTGGGTTTGACTGCTTATTTTGGGGGTTTTACAGTTTTGACAACGCTGGATATTAAAAAGCCCTGTGTCAGCATACAAACATGTTCAGCTGGTTGATCTCCAACTGGGTTATGGGATGCTTTACAATGTAAAGTCCATTTTATATGGTGTTTTTATGCTGTGGAAATGACCCACAGAGATTGTTTTACTTCAGTAGATTCGTCAGCCTATCTTCACACATATCAGGTGAAAGGCAGGGAAACACTATGACTAGCTGCTAGCTGAACACAATAAATCTATGATGTAATGAATGGATGTTGATGCAGTGCAAAGGGTTCACACTATCTCTGAGTGCACAGAGTGTGCTGAGAGATACTGCAGGTGAATACCGTTATATTACAGATCAAAGTGCTGGGCTTGTAAAATGTGGCAGATAGATAATGTGCACAGGGCAGTGAGGGCAGTACGCTCATTTTGAATTCCGAAGGCTTTCTCACACTGAACGGACTCCGGACTGTAAATCATGGGGGTTGAAAGCGAGATTATTTCTGTTTCTTCACACATGAACTACACACCATCCAGCCCGTCACCCTTCAGACACATTCCTAACATTTTTCTACAATAAGATGATGATGATTCAATGATTCGGAAGAGATAACGTCTTAACATGTTGTGAAAGATTCATCCCTTAAGGGAAACAAAGTGAAATGTATCTTAATGAAATGTAAGCTTGTCAAAGCTACGCAGCAGAGAAGGAAAACAACATGGCAGCTGTTAAGAAAACAGGCACTGTTTAACCGCAGCCCTGTCTTATGACACCGAAGCACTAAAATGTACCAAAGTCCTCAGAGATGGCAGAACAAGGCTGTGGTTTGACTCTTCCACCACTGTTGGAAATATGGTCCAGTAAATGAATGGTTCACCTATAGTCAGCATCACGTGAGCAGTAAACTCTTTGTTTACATCCTTGTGATTGAAATGTGCCTAACATCTGCTGCTTCCAAACACACAATCCTGCCTAACATCCATCAGCTGGAACAGGAATTTGATAAAGGAAAAGGAAACTGATAAGGCCCAATTGCCCTGTAGCTGATCCATATCAGAGTCGGCAAACGTCAGGCGTTACGCCACCGGGGGAGAGGATATGTAGCCCGTCTGCTACAGGCGTGCTTTGGTCTGGGCTGGGTTTACGTCTATGTTCTACATTAGTGCTAATGTCTTCAACAGCTGCTGGGGTCACTTCATTAGGGCATGCAACATAAAAGACATGCTGGTGATTTTCAAAAGGACAATTGACTTTGTTCACTTGTGATATGAAGCCAGGCTATCTGCTCTGCAATCTTGCACTTCATAACACACTTTTTACTTATACTTTTACTGACACAATGAGTCTGTCGTGGCCTAAATCTGAACCCTGTCACTTTTAGAATGACATTTTACAGTCTAGATGAACATCTGTTGCCACCGTTGCAATTCACATGTGTTACTGACATTGTATTATATTCATAAGGTTTAGCCTCCTAAACAAAGATCATCTATTGGTGAGCAAAACATATGCTGAATATGACTTGCACACCTTTGGTAACTGAGGGCTTACAGTATAGCTGAAGGCTGTGGGAATGTCATTAATCTTTGGTCATAAACAAAAATAGTAAAAAGTAAAGTAAAGTCAAAGAGCAAAAATTGTAATTAAAAACTTTTGCTGATGCAAGTTAGGGGATCACCAAAGTATTTATATTGTCTGTACAGAATTGCATGGCATCCATCAAACAACTGTTCTATTCCACTCACTGAGCTACAAATGTCAACCTCTGGTGGTGCCACCAAAGCCAGCAGCACTCATGCTCTCCATCCAGTAGTTGTTGAGATATTTAAATGGAGGTGCAACATTATTTGTCTTTTTTAACACTATTGGGGGAAAAAAAGAAAGAAATCAAAATAATTTATCATATCCAATTTAAAACTTGACTTGGTTTTCTAGGTTTAGTACCAGGCCAGTGTGACCAAGTACAGTTCCACTTTCATCAGTCTCTAAGCTGTCTTTCATCACCATCAACTTTTATCACCTGCAGTAACTGTAACCTGTCCTGCAGGTTATATTCGGCTCTTTAGCTGTTAACTGCTCCGTCCACATTTTTTACACTTTTTTGAAACATTAAAGCTGAGGGAAACTAGTCATGTGACAGAGATATCCTGTCAACAAGATTCATTCTCTGGGGATCATGAATATCTTTAGCAAACCTATAGTAACAGTGGAGATACTTCTAATATTGTTGCTAAAATCTCACTCCAAAGTGCTGCTTATGCCCTTCTTCTTCCTTCTGTCAGCCCTGAATATAATCATCAGATGGAGTAAGAAAAAGAACACTGCTTTGTCCTCCCTCCTGTGTTCTGCTGTTCAGCTGCTGCTAAGATGTGAGAGGCAGTATTTATCTTGACCTGTAATCAACATCACTATGCTAATCAGAGAGAAAGGGAGGCAGTCGGTAGTTGTTAGACTGTGATGGTGGTACAGGCAGTAGATTGTTATGAGGGTCTTTGAAGGGGTCAATATACTGTGGGTCATGGTCATATATGAGATATAACAGAATATATGTCATTCTGTTTATATATATATAACAGAATGACATTGGCCTCTGCAATATTCTTCTAAAAGGAGGAAACCTAAAGAGAAAGAATAAGCAACATGATTTAATCCACAGAATATGTCATACACAGAAAACAAAGGGAATCATATTTCTTAATGTTTAGAGTCATTACTGCAGTGTTGTCATGTGTACCTTTGACAAAGAACTGTTCCACTCAAGTGTCCGTTCATGTAACAGCTCAGAGAGTACTTCAGTGTCAGTGTCAATAGTGGCTGTGCATGCAGGATGGGAGTTTGGAATAAATTCAAGCAAACATAAACAGTGGAAAAATAGACTTGGGAGTGTTAGGGAAGGTTGCTACAATAACAAAGCATCTCACATTTATGTTCTTTTAAGATGAAAACAAGATCAGCAAAAGACTGTAGATGAACACTGAAGACATCAGAACTATGGGATAGCACACATGGAATCATATGGTCAACAAAATGTTTTATTTTTTAGATTCATTTTTATTTAAAGATCCTGATTGGATGGATTTCGATGTAGTTTGATTACTGACAGGTCTGACTGACTAAGTCACTAACACTTTATGGGAAAATAAATTAAACTGATGACATCATCAGCCTCAGCGGTTCTTTGTGTTTTGACATCAACAGAATGAATAACATGAAGTACTCTTCACTCTGTTTTTATCACACTGGTCCTGGTTAATAGATGATAATGTTGGCTTAATTATATTTAACCCCAACAATTCTACTCATGGGAGTTTCCTCTGCTCTCAATAGTTTCACTGGAAAGTAACAATGTGATTAAGTCATGCATGTGAAATACATTTCATGAATACACATCAGCTGACTTCCTTCATTAGAACATAAGGAGGGTTTGAGGCTGCACAGAGAAAGTTGAATGCTGGATCAGCATACACAACAACAACAGTGAGTAAAACCTACAAATATCTGCCTACATGTGCCTGGCCCAGGCTGGCTGCCCCAGAACCAGTTTCAGACCTGTTCAGATGAACTCTGTGGGTCAAGTCAGAGGCAGCTGGAGGGAGCATAGCAGAGCACACCACACCACACCACACACTGCTTTAACCAGGCAGCCTAGAACCTACAGTAAAGCCTATAAGCAGATCAACAGTCAGCCGGCCTGAACAGACGTACCACACCAAACATACAGTATAACAGTAACCCCTGTAATGAGAAGGCTGAGTTTTATGTTTTAGTGACATAATTGTGTCATTCTCCCCTCAGAATACTGCAGGTGATGAGTTCTGTACATCCAATCATATTTAGAGCAGAGAACGAACACAAGTGCTGCAGGAAGTCAGAAACACTAAGCTTAATATTGGCAACAATTATAGGTTGTTTATTTACCTGGACTGGAGTGATGTAAGAGCAATGGACATCAGCTTCTTCAGGAGGCACTTCAAAGCTCATCTGTAGCTTCTTAGGCTGCAGTGTGTAGTGTATATAGTAGATATTAGCATTAGCACAAAATTATGATTTTAAACCTGACAACAAACAACAGAAACACAGTTTGGCTGGTTTTTGTGCCAGGATTCTTTGTCTTGAACAGAGGGGGAAAGAAGATCCCCTGTTCTAAGCCATCAGAAGCCTTCACATACCACCTGTTTGGCTGCTGGAGTAATTACCTGACTCAATTAACTGTAGGTTAGTCCGAGCATGGACAAAGACTTGAGAAAAAGGACTGTTGTGGCTGTTGATTCAGTGAGGCTTGTCTACTACCTGGAGATAAGAAGGATGAGATTACTGTTGGCATCTATGCAGAACCATAAATATTGGTTCTGGTGTGCCACAGTGTATCCTTTGTTCTGTGCATGTGCATCACCTTGTTGTGTTTGTGATCTGTGTACGGATGGAAAGATTGGGACCCAGCTAATGTGTGGAGTATTTTGACTCAGCAGAAAGCTCACAGACTGGATCAACCTGCTGTGTTTATCATCAGAGTCAGAACTCTTTTTTATCACCTGCAATATTTTTCAAACCTGTTTTGCTTTAGATTTTAATTATGCGCGTATTGTTACAACATAGTGTATATGCACATCCAACACTGAAAGAAGGTAACTTTTTCCCTTCTATAATTTACATCATTGTAATGTCTGTAAGAAGACTCAGGGGCAAGGAAAAGTCTAGAGCATATCCAGTGTGGATGCAAAGTGAAGAGCGCCATCTGGTGTTCAAATTCTGTTTATCTGGAGGATATTTTCTAAGTTTTCTCTGCTGTTCCCTCCACAGTCACTGTATACAAGTTAGAGTCCTCACTGACTAATCATACTCTTGATGCTGCTACATGCTCCCACTGTACCACACTAAACAGGTTGCTCTATTATTGAAGGTATGTTGAATAAATATATCATAAAAGTAATAAAGTATAAAAGTATAATCTCGTGATTTTTGCAATAGGGTGCATTATAAGTGAAATATAACAAACTATATTTATATAATATAATTCAAATTTAAATGAAAACTTCTTTTAGTTTTTGTCTGTTTGGAAATAGGCTTTTTTGCAGCAGACATTCAAACAATCTATTTAACAGTGGTAGTTCGTAGGGACTTGTATTGAGAACTGGAGGGGGGCCAGTTTAACTGGAGAGGTGCCAGTTCACTCCCTGGGTATTGCCGAGGTACCAGCACACCCAGTATCATGTCACCATGGAGCACCTAAATAGAACATGAGTGCTTTTCCTGCTCTCACATATGAGACACACTGGCATATACAAATAAAACACTTTGAAATCATGGATCAATGGTCAATTAGTGTTTCATTCAGTCAACCCAAGGCAGTATGTTGTGTCCTGTAGTTATAGGTTATATATTAATAATAGAGATACAGTTTACAGTACTTCATGGTCAAACTCATATCTGTTTCGTTGGATCATCACCCCATCTAGTGGTTAAAATGTATTCTTCAACTTTGTATCTAGAGTGTGTATAACATCAAAGCCCTGATTAGAATTACACATTGACTCAAGAGACACACATTTCTTGTCCTGCAGCTAGGTAATATGAAATATGAGAGCATGATAAGAGCATGCATTACCTTGTGGGTGAAACAATAAACAAAGCCGCTCAATATGAAGAAAGAATGGCACTTCCTGTTTGCATCCAGCAGTCAGAGCTATTTTCTGACCATTTCACATGCAGATTCTTTACATTTTGCTTTGTTCAGCTTCCAGTGATCACTGTTGTATTTGTTGAACAGATGATCGAGGGGGAAAGCCCACAGCAAACACAAAGGCTTATGAGTCACTGCATTAGATGCTTGCTGGGGGACAAAAAGGAAATACAATGCTTCGATTCACTCAAAGGAGAAATTACACATGACTTATCATCTATTATACCTAGCCCCACAACAAAATGTACAGGACTTTAAAAGAGTGATAACCAACAACCCATTAACAACAGCGTGCAAATTAATCCACTGACAAGACTATCTGTGCTCAAGACAATACATCACAAATGATTCAAAGGTTTTCTTTAAATCTATTAAGATTACAACATGTTTCACTCCTTAATGTTTTAACCAGGAGACACATCATTTCAAGTCTTATAACCTCCAAGAAAAAACTAAATGGTAGTACTTATCCTGACAAAATACATGACTACCTGAATATATATTTTCTAAAAAAATAATTTACCAATAAATAGTCTTGTATCAGGCATTGGTCCATGCAGCATACTTAGTCATTTAAATCACCTTTGGCTTTGGGGGCTCAGTACATTGGATGTATTTTAACAAAGCAATGAAACTTCAGTGGCCTTACTTGGTGGCCATTAACAGATATGCTGGTCTGGGAATGATAGTTGAATAAATATAAAACAGGGAATGGGTGAAAAGCAGTGCAAAGCTCAACCAGCAAGAAACAAAAATCATTACCCATCATGTTGGAGGCCTGTAACCCTGAAAAAAGGCACTCAGTAACAAACTGCTACTTCATTCCAACATAAACAATCATTATACCATAACTGTCAGCCTACATTCAACTTCTCTTCAAAGTCTAAACTACGCTGAATCCTTTTGAGACACTCCTTCCGAGTCCGGACAATTGGTATAAAGAGTCTAAAAGAGAGGTAGCCATTGGGAAAGAGCCACTATGTTGCCACTATGTGCCTTGGGGCAAGCAGTACAGGCTCATTCGACAGATATTTCTAGTGCTGCTATTGGTAATCTAATGCTACAATGGTCCTCCCTCTCCCTCCCACTGTATTTTCCTCTTCTGTCATCCTCTTCTGCCCACTCCCTAAACTGAGCATTGCCAGGCCACCAAGATGGTTATAATTATTCTGACAAACGGAAATACGGTAGTTAGATTTGACATAGCCATTTTCACTTTAATTGCTGCATAGATGCCAGCAGTGCCTTTTGTCACATGGCACATTTTAATCATTGCAGGGGAGAGTGCTGGTGTGTGTGCAGCCCTGACTGCTGCTATCTGCATGGAGATAAGCTGAAGTGTCAGCTGTAACACATAAACACAGACAGTCAGCACACAGACCATAATTACACAGCCTGAGTAGTCAAACAGAGGGTTGAGAGGACGAATCAGGATACAGAAGAGTAGTTTGTAGTTAGATGTGGACCCATCTCAAAGGAAGAGTCTGTTTCCTACAAAGAGAAGAGAATTTTGATCGAGAAGTGGATTCTTTGTTGAAGGGGGGAGCCAGTGGAAGTTTTGAAGGACTGGTGATATTAGTATTACATATTATAGTATTACTAGTACAAGCATAAGTACAGACAGACACCTAGAGGACCAGGCCATCCTATGGGGGCACTACTTTCAACTGTATTGCCCACAGGGCCATTGGGTTTTCAGCAGTATAATACATAACAGAGCATAGACTCACAGTACAGTAAGGGGTAAGTAAGTAAGTACAGTCAGCATCACTCCTTCAACTGTACAGTAAAGCCACTTGAGGTAATATTATTGTAATATAAGAATAATACAATTATAATACGATTATAACTCCATAATTATTGATGTCAGATTATGCTAACGCATAATGCTGCAATTCAAATGCTCCTCTCACATTTAGGCTATATTAGGCTAGGCTATATTAGCCTAGCCTCTAAAGTTTATTAACACACTTGCTGCAGTTCAAATGACATTAATTACGTAAAGCTACTCTTACATCGTTTTTTAGTCTATGAACTATATTAGACTCAGCTACAAAAAACAAGTGTTGTGTTTTAAATAAAGTATCATCTTGGTTATTGCTGTGTTTGGCTTCTTACATCTGACTGGTCAGTAAGAGGATCCGGGTGAATGATGAATGATGAATTGCGATTTATACACTGCTAGTTGCTGGTGTCCAACCTCCACAGGATACGAACCAATAGCAGCAATAACATCTAAAATTACAATACAAATTAATTATAAATTAAAGTAGTGGCAAAATGTTACCATAGAAATAATAAAGAAGAACAAAAAGTGCATAGTGACCAAGCATGTTGACTGTAACATCTTTGCTATCATGACTACCATCATCTATGGCATAGTCATTATAGACTTCATAGTTGTCATCATCATGATCATTGTACAGTTAAATTCTATTCATTTTCAGAGTTCTAAAGTTATTCACATCATGCACTGATATAAACGTATGTGTATGACACTGACATGTATGACATATATGACATGTGGTCAAACTATAAGCAGCCCTGTGCACATCAGGGGTTATGTACACATGGTCAAATGATTCCACTCCAAGTACGCCAATAACACAGGCGTCCTAGTTTCCAGCATCATGCAGCCTAAAATATGGAAGCAGATGCAGATCTGCAGATAGGGTGACAAAGTCTCTTGCTTGTGAAGTGCCTGGAGGCTGCATATTTTGCCCTTGTTGATGCTCACAATCCTTTGATGGGCTCAAGCCAGAGAGAGAGTAGGATTGAAGAGGAAGTGCATGGCAGAGCGTGGTTAATTTCCATCCGCCTCGCGGAATGAGAACAACCAGGGGGAAGAAAGAGAACTCATGGAGTTAAGTTTGATGCAGCAACAGTGGAGAACATGAATATTTAATAGCCTGCTTTACAGAAAGAACATATTTGGTGCATGTAACTCAATTAAATAGGAGGGAGGAGACGTAGGTGGTCTACCCACTTTAAGGTCAATTTTCAGTCACCCTACTGTCCTTCTATCATATTGTACTCTCTCCCTACTGTGACGAAACACTGTAAACTGCAAAGATCTAATCTAATATGGTTAATTAACGGTGCGGGTAGCCCTTGTGTGTATATTACATTGTATTATTAGGACAGTATTAACTAAGCAAGGGAAGAAAGTCTTTGGTCACTGTAAAAAAACACATAACAATTGCTTTGATTTGATTTGACTAGCTTGTTGACTTAATTCAAGTAGACAGCAGTTGCCTTGTCTTAAAGGATGAGTGTGTAGGATTTAGTGGCAGTGTAGTCTGCTCACCATCTTATCCCCTTAATCACATTGGCTGCAAAACACACATTGTATGAGAGCTTTGGGTGAATCATTTGAAGTTGTGGAAATTAAGGTGAATGTTATGGTGCTCGCTAGCTATCTAACTGGCTAACATACAGACAGCATGATCAGGGTTTTTTCCCGGCCGCTCGTGCTGTATGTCAGTGTGTGAGGAAACATTAACTTCCATATTGTTTGCTGAGCCATTTTTGTTAAGATGGCCATTCACACACAATTTTCTTAGTTTTATTTATTTATTTTTAGTTACAATATCAGATGAGAAAGACACAGAATTGTATTCAACAATAAAGTGATAAAATGTAGTCAAAACCATGACCTTTTTGTGTGAGGCTTGAAGAGGACGCAGGCCTCAACAGTAACCCTTATATGTGGTCTATGAGTAGGCAGGTACTTTGATTTGATTGAATATTGAATCTGTGAAGAAATCTCAGCTTTTATTTCTTTATTTTTTGGTTTTGTTTCCTGTGCAATGAACAGTCTTCAATCTATTTTGAAAACTCAAAAATTTGGCGCAAACCTTAGTTCTTTTTCTTCTTCTTCTACATGACTGTTGGGTAATAACTAAATTCAGCTTTATGACCATATGAAACATATGTAAGAACTAAGTAATGAAATGATTTGTAGACAATAAGCAGTGACAAATCAATTTCGTTGTTTTAGGTTCTTCTCACAAACAATAGGAAGGCTGAACACATTCCACCTCTCAGAAACCTGAGAATTGGTATAATGTGTGAATATGTTTGCTGACAAATCTAATTGTAATACTGAACTCGGTCAATGGTCTGACAAGTAATCACTGATTCAATAGGCATGGAGGCCTTTCTTTCTAAAGTCTACACACACATCTTTAGTTTTGGTGACATTCAGTCAGTTTTAGTAGTTATCACACTACTGAACAAAAAGTGTAGAATAACTCCTAACAGATTCAAAAGGATAGAAAATTCTGCAGCCGTCAGTGTACAGCATCTATGCTTTTTTAAAGGGCTTAATAACTGCAGTTTTCAGTGCCTTCCGGATGACTCCTGATAGGAAGAAACTGTTTCAGTTCATTTTTAATATCTGCTCGGCGACAGATACCGTTTTTTCCAAAAACCTGTGGGCAGAGCATTGAGGCAGCGCAGTGATGACATCAGGCATGCACCGTTTCCTCAAGAGTTTTGTAGTCAGAGACTTTAAACTGTGCGATATCCATCAAATTATGAGAGCAGGGATGACACCATGTGATTATTTGACTTGGAAGTATCTTTGAATTAAAAATGAAGCAAACACAGTGCACAGTGCATTTATCATTGGGGACACTCAGGGGCTGTTGTGGATCAAGCCTTTTGAGGCTTTACCTTAAACCCCCATCCTTTCACACATCACTTCTTAAAAAAGTAGAGAAAAACAAGTGTCCAACTCCAACCTTTTCTAGTTCTATGTAGTTCATTATATCAAACTGAAAACCCTTTGCCTCAAAACTATAACTATGAAAACTATAATAACTGCAAAACCAGGAAACCATAACCAGGAAGTAAACCCAGAAGCTAAAAACTTTTGTGCCAGGTAAGTCATTCTCACTGGAATGAATGGACCTGGACTGTGTGCCATCTTTGGGTCTGACATTCGATAATAATACAGCATTTATTTATTTTATGCACTCTCAAGGCACAGTGGTGCCACATGACAGACTGTGATAAAGTCGAGTCAAGTTTTATTGATGTGGCCCAAATTCAAAAATCACAATTTGTTGCAGGGTCCATTACAATCTGCACAGCACACACAAAACACCTTCTGTCTCTTCAATTTGTAAAAATGGAAGGACCCAAGCCATACAGCCATACAAGCTCACAGTGGAGACCTGGAAGAGACAGATAAAGGGAGATAGTGTTTCACATACCTGCCACTCTCTCTATTTTTTCTCTGACATTGTGTGGGAAATACAGAAGTCCTCCATTATTTGAGCTGAATTAAAAACAATAATGGAAGCTGTAGCACAGGCTGTATTTCAGTCTTCAGCCTTGCTGAGATTGACAAGAAGCTAAAGAGATAGTCTGTTGAAAATGTTGCGTAAGCTGGTTTTCACACAGTGGGATGTACACAATGAATGTGACTGTGTAACTTTTTCTAACAAATTTTGACTGTTGAAACTGAAACTCACTAAATGTTTCAAAATAACGTTTCCTCTCCAGTTACAGTTTTTTCTGATGGCTTAAACACTTACATGGATTCTTATAGCACAATTTCTAAAACTATTAATATTTATCACAAAACCCTTCACCGAGTTTGCAAAACTGAAAGCACAAACATTGCTTTGCACTTAGTTTGCAATTTCGTAACACACACTTTGTATATGTGTAAATACAATTCACTGCACAGGACTCCTTTTGCAAAACTGTAAACACAGCTCCACTGCTTTACACTCAATTTCCAGATGATCTACACACTCCAATCAAAACTATACATATTTATGGCTATTTTTTACACAATTCTGCCAACTGTCAGGCCACACTTTCACATGTGAAAACTATTATTTATAATTACTTCACTTTGCAATCAGCCTGAGCACTATAAATAAGCCACAGGTAAGCTTTTTGTGTGGAGAACAATGGAAGGAGACAGAAGAGTAAGAGGAGTGAGAGTAAGAGGAGGGCGAGGAAGAGGACTTGGAGGTGAAGAAGCAGGAGGACGAGGACGTGGACAAGGAAATGAATTCTGAGGAAGAGGAGGAGGAGGTGCAGAAGCAAGAGGGAGAGGAGGACAGGGAAGACAAGGAGGAGCACCTAGAGGAAGAGGACAACGAGGTGCACTTAGAGGAAGAGGACGAGGAGGTGCAGAAGCACAAGGAGAACGAGGAAGGGAAGAGGAACGGGAAGGAGTACGAGTAAGAAATAGAATCACTGATGTCATCAGAGCTACAATAGTGGACCATGTAATCAACCATGGCATGAGCCTAAGGGAAGCTGGCCAACGGGTTCAACCCAACCTGAGCCGCTACACTGTAGCAGGCATCATAAGAACATTTCGAAATGAGAATCGGTTAGTACAGTATCTTCTTCACACTAAGTTTTACATTATACTGTAATAGTGTCATATTCTTTTGAGAAACAATACTATACATTTACTGTAAAAATACTGAAATTGCTACTTTACAGAATTGTTAGACAACCTGTTGCTGGGGGCAGAAGAAGACTATTCACGGCTGAACAAGAGACCCACATAGTGAATATGGTGCTGGCAAACAACTCCATAAGGCTACGAGAAATACAGCAGCACATAATAGAGGATGACACAACATTCGAACACATAAATAATGTGAGCATCTCTGCATTATCTCGCATACTGGCACGAAACCGAATAAGGATGAAGCAGGTCTATAGGGTCCCATTTCAAAGAAACAGTGAACGTGTGAAACAACTGCGATATGAATTTGTGCAGGTAAGCTTACTGTATCATTGGTACTCAATCTGGAAGTGTATACTGTGTGCTGTGCATGGGCCTGCTGTGCTGCATTTGTTTTGTCTTTTCCAGAGAGTGATGGCCCTAGAGGCAGATGCCATGGGTCATGAGCTGGTCTTTGTGGATGAGGCAGGCTTTAACCTCAGCAAAACCAGAAGACGGGGAAGGAACATTATTGGACACCGTGCCATAATCAATGTCCCAGGACAGCGCGGTGGAAACATTACCATGTGTGCAGCCATCAGTCAAAACGGTGTTGTTCACCATCATGCAACTCTGAGCCCATACAACACTGCACACATTCTTACATTCCTGGACACCCTGCATGACATTCACTCTCGTTCAGAGACCAGAGCCGACCAGATATGTCATCATATGGGACAATGTTAGTTTCCACCGCGCTGTTCTGGTCCGCAACTGGTTTACCGATCACCCGGAATTCATTGTGGTCTACCTCCCCCCTTACTCTCCATTCCTAAATCCCATTGAAGAGTTTTTCTCTGCTTGGCGCTGGAAGGTTTATGACCGTCACCCCCATCAGCGCATAGCCCTTCTACAGGCAATGGAGGAGGCATGCGGAGACATTGACCAGGTGTCATGTCAGGCCTGGATACGACACTCCAGGAGATATTTTCCCCGGTGCCTAGCAATGGAAGACATTGCATGTGATGTGGACGAGATTTTGTGGCCAGACCCAGTAAGAAGACAAGACTGATTTTTTTCCCTCAATGATTGTCATTTTATGTTTTTTTTTTTTTTTTGTGCCTTGACTTGAAAAACACACTTTATGTTTACGTATTTGGATGTGTGTAAATAAATATCCATACACTTTGACCCCTGTGTGTTACTGTAAAAGGTACTGAAAACCGATATGCCCTGCACACAGGATAAGCAAAAGCCAAATGAGTTTTTCATTGTTACTGTCAGTGTGCAGTGGCTGCTTTGTGTGCTTACTGATATTATGAGTTGTGTGCACCGTCGGATACAAAAATAACAATTTTTAAAAGAGTGTGAACAGTTTAGCAAAAAGTGCTTATGCAACAGTACAAAAACATGCTTTTGCAAGTGATCTACTGTGTTTTGCTATTTGGGTGAAAGGTTTTGCGATTTGTGTGTAGAGTTTTGCAAAAAAAGCCAAAAGTTTCAAAAATTGCGTCTTAGCTATCAGAAAAAACTGTAATGTAATAGTCATTGAAGGTGAATGTCCTCCAAGATCCTGTCACTGTAGGAACAGTATTACAGTTTTTTTTCCAATTGCTTAAACACAATTTTGCAAACTAGGCTGCTTCTATCAAAACACTAACACAATTCACCAAACCACACACCCAAACTGCAAAACACCTCATATATCCCGCAAAATGAAGCACTGCAACCAAAATCAAACTTTTGCACCAGATGGCACAGACTTCATTCGTATTACTGATTTCTGTCTAACCAACTACACACTGTTGGGCATAATGAAAAGCACTCTTATCTTTAGTATGCTTTGCCATAATACTAACATAGTTCAAACTGTAGAGAATTCTTCAGATTGTTCACATGCACAGAAATATTTGCAGATACACACATGTGCTATTAAGATATTTTTATTTTTTATTTTTCACCAAACAGGTCAGTGCAACATATGCACAGCAGATATATTTACATTGGAGTGAACTAAAATATGCTCACAAAACAGTATGCTGAAAAATACAATTGCAGAAAAAATGTCAGAAAAAATTAAAAAAAAAGAAATAAAGAGGAAAGCAAAATAATTTGACAACACTGCTCTACCCCGACCTCTCACTCTTCCTCCCCCTCTCATTCAAACCCTCCCTCTTCCTCTTCCTCTCTCAGCAATGTCTTCCAAAGATGCTCACCTATGCTCTTTTATTGCTTACTTCCTGATTGAAGTGTTAACAATTACATAACACCTGTTTGGCCAGGTGGCACATATAGTGGCCAATGAGCTCATGTGGTGTCATTTTAAATGGCAGTGTTTTGAAATTGCAAACGTGTGACTTTATGTCAGATTGTTGTGTCTTATGCAGAGAACCGCATTCAGTACACTTAAAAAGACATTTCCAATTGCAAAATGTGTGTAAAGCAGAAAATGTGTTTACAGTTTTGGAGATTTAAGATGTGTCTGTGTGTCAGTTTAAATATTTATGTCATTTCAGTGTGTTAGCAACTGGAAAAAACTGTAAGTCTTATGAGAGACACTGCCTTTTACAGTTGTTTTCAGTCGCTAAAAAGCGTTTGTCCAACCAGTTGTCACACTTTCAAAACTCTAAACACAATTAGCACAGAATCTGTCTTTTGTGGCCATACCATTCACACATTTTATGTCGTTTTCACATAATATGCAGTCAGTGAACACATTTCCACAATGCTTACATTTTCTTAACAGACAAGCTATACCTCCCAACAAAATTATGGATTGTTTTTGTATTATTTATGAATGTTAACACACAACATCCCACAATAGCAAAAACAATATTCCAAACCTTAGATACAGTATAAAAACCTCTGCTTCTGCAATGATATCAGTTCAAAAACAATATATCCCAGCTTTTCAATCACTAACAAGTGCTTACCCATACTTCAGATATGTCTCTATATGTCCCACCCTATTCACCTTTCCTCAACCCCATAGAGGAGTTCTTTTCTGCATGGAGGTGGAAGGTTTATGATTATCAGCCACATGACCAGATGTCCCTCCTTGAAGCCATGGATGCTGGCTGAAGGGATATCACAGTTGATAATTGCCAAGGGTGGATCCGACATACCAAGCGGTTTTACCCCAGGTGCATCGCCTTGGATAATATCAGATGCAATGTTGATGAAAACATGTGGCCTAACCCTGAAGATCAGAGATTAGATACAGTAATTTTGTGTTTTTTTTTGTTGCCCCCCTTTTTGTCTGGGCTTTCTAAGTAAAACCAAGAAAATCACTGACTGAAATACCCACATTTGGGTAATGGTAATGGTAATGTGACATTTCCCCTCCGACACTATCCTTTTAACACCGGGCTTGACAGCTGTTATTGTTGTGGAGAAATTGCTGAAGTCAAAGGTCAATGGTGAGGTCAGGAAGGAAGAAAGTGTTCGGGAGCCTCTGATGTCTTATGCTGTATTATTTATTGACGCTTGATCAAGGAGAATTAGAGACACTCTCAAAGTTCATCAGAAGTGCCTGAGTCGGTCTCACATTCTGCCCAACTCATCCTGGTGGATCGACTTTAAACCCCAAGATAACACCACAAATACTATGCGCCCAGAATTAGTCAAAGAGAATGTTTTTACCCATGCAGGTGTTATTGTCAGCATATTCTAGTCTGGAGACACAGATGTCTGTTTACGCAGATTGGAACATCAACGGCCAGCTATCTATTATGTCTATGAAGGCAGCAATAGGTCTCTTCGACCCTGGCCACCACAGTGTTGAGATAGACTGGCACCTAGTGTTCTCAACCAAAGCCAAACAACTAATACTGCTGAGGACCTCAAGGCCCACATGTGACCTTGTGTTACGTAAGGATAGAAAATTCCATAACAGTTATGTCTGCCTTATGCACCTGCACTCCTAGTTAATTTTTAACAGCTTCACAGGTGTATGTTGATCTGAACGTGGAGAGCACATACATGGCCAATGTCTTCAGTGTGTCATACTTTTGGGGACAAGCCACCCAAAAGGCGCTCAAGCTTTCAGCACCACGGAGAGCAGCCTTCACAACACCATCAGTTTACTTGTGCTTCACCTTCCCCACGTTAGCAGTTGACAGCCTCGTAAATATGAAGCATAAAATATTTTATTTTATTTAATTTTACGAGACCTTCTGGCCCTGATAGTGTCTGTCAAGAAAAATTCTGGCCCTTGGACAAATGTAGTTGATGACCTCTGCTCTACATAGTCAGATAACAATGTCAGACCACCAAAGGGTTAACACATTTCCTTGTTTGTAAATTAATGACCATTTATGGACATAGAGTAGTATCCACTATTCAGCCGAGTCTGCTTCTCCTGTCACGGCTCCTGCCTTCCATCCAAGGAATATGAGCATTCTAGAAGTTGAGATGATGAAGTACTTAAAAGAGCTCCATAAATTCAGCTTCTTTAAAATGAAGTGCCTCCATAAATCAGAAAGATTTAATGTGGAGTAAGGGTCCCCAGTTTTCTCCACTGTTCTCAGTACTACCAAAGTCATGTGTAAACACCGTTCTTCAGACTCAACAAAGAGTTATCTTTCCACAAGAGCCAGTGTTTGACTTCAACTCATAAATCAACAGGAAATGCCCTGCAGGATCATTCATTCATTCATTCATACATACATTCATACATACATTCATACAAGTGTGAAAAAGCTACAGGCATTTTTGAAGGTAATGAAGCAATATCCAAAGCACAGTCTTCCAATCCTTTCCCAGAATTGTGTTTTATCACTGTGCAAATGAGTAATACATCTGCTTTTCTCAGGGTTATCTCTTTTGGAATATCACCGCTGGGTGTTGTAGCCATACAGCTATCTCCTGCTTATAATAGGTTGCCACTTCTTCTTTCTCATTTTCATTACAGCTCCACACATTCCATTCAAAAAATCTTTAAATACATGAATGCATAATTATCTGTCAGTAAGCTTCTTCTTATCAATAACAAAATCATGGGCTCTCTCATTGCTGAGAGGAATCTTCACTTTATCTATATTTTGTTATGTTCTCTTCTCTTCTCTTCTCTTGGTTGATAGACATATCAACAACTTTCTCACAAACTAAAATGTCAATGTAATTACAATTAATTCATTTAGTGGAGAATGATTTGGGGAATTCCATTTTACAACATGTTGATTAACAGATTTTGCTGCTGATATTTTAGTGAAGAAGTCAGGACTGGAGTACATGGTTTATCAGCCAATATGCATTTCATTAAAGTTCATGAACCTCTTAAACCATGATAGGAAAAACCTGGATTACGTTTTCTGTCTACCCATTTTTTGGGCATCTGTTATTGATATATCATTAATTCTACTATACTATCTCTTACACCAATCTGCATCTTATAATAGTAGGCAGCAGGTGCAACCACAATCTCACAATAACAAAAATACTATTTAACTATCACATCACAGCATGGTAATGGCTGGTACTAGGGATGTAACGGTACACACAAGTCACGGTTCGGTACGTACCTTGGTATAGTGATAACGGTTCGGTACAATGGGGGAAAAAAAAACACATATAATCACATATTGAATGCAAAATCAAAAGCCATCTACAGTAATGACTCGACTTTTTTAAAAACTCAGTCAGATGTATTTGTCATATGACTGCGTGCACCGAATCGTGATGGTTAGGGACGAATACAAATACCGTTACACCCCTCGCTGGTACGTATTTCATTCAGCTGTGAAATGGAGGGTAAGTGCTGCAAGTCCAGTATGGACCACAGTACCGTGTGGACTGGTAGCTGGAGAGGTGCCAGTTCACCTCCTTGGCACTGCTGAAGTATACTTGAGCAAGGTACCCGTCACGCCACCAGCTCTCCACATTTTCATGTCTTTCAGCCCTTTCTGTGTGTGTGTGTGTGTGTGTGTGTGTGTGTGTGTGTGTGGTTATTATTTTGGGAGCTTTATGTATAAAGGCTGAGTAAGTAACCTTTATACATATAGTTCAACTTAAGTAAGTTGAGTAAGCACTGCATTCATACATTCACACTAGATATCTCATTCACCCATTCACACACACACATTCATACACTGTTGGCATTGGCTGCCATCAAGGTGCCAACTGCTCATCAGTTTGAGGAGCTAACCATTCACACACATTCACATAGCGATGGCACAGCCTTCAGCCACAGCCGCCCCCAAAATGAAAAAGTAACTTCCCCATTGAGGGATTAATAAAGTAAATTTTCTTCTTCACATCACAATCCTCATTGTGTGCAGTCTCACTTCAGTGCTTTTGGTCAAGTGTTTTTTTTTGTTTGTTTGTTTTTTTTTTACACAAAAAGGATCTCACACTTTAATATAAGGTTTATCTCTGTGTCCTTTCCTTAATGTCAGACATTCAACAACAATTTGGGCCTGTCAGTGCCAAAAATAAGCACTTTTAATAGATGTACATTGATGGTGTGCCCATTAGGATTTCATTTGAGCCAGCCGAGCCCTCGCCTTTCAAATTAAAAACTTGTTTTTCCAATTAGTCACTTAAAGTTGGAAAATAAGGTCCCTTTAATGTAGAGCCAAAAACAAACTGCAAGGCAATCAGCAGAAATAAGTAATATTCATGTAATTATCTGTCAGTATATTCAGGTTTATGGACAGGAAATGTCAAATGTAAAATGTCACTCCACTTCACATTGGCAGCCTCTTTGGTGGTGCCCTGCTGCTGTTCTGCAGTATTCTGTGCTATGCTACTGCCTCAGTCAGAGAAAGACACCAATAAAATCTTGCTCTCAATAAAGTCACCATGCCATGTTCATTTTTTTTGGAGTTACCACAGTTATGAGTTTCTGCATTGCTAATTCAATTCAACACTAGAGTTATTTATAATAAGTCAAAGTTGATTATTTCAGGGGCAGTGTTTAGCTCAGTTGGTAGAGCATCCGCTCCATGTACAAAGGCTCAGTTCAGCTGCAGCAGCCCAGGGTTCGAATCCAACCTGCCACCCTTTGCTGCATATCATTCCCCATCTCTCTCCCCACTTGAAAAAGGCCAAAAATATCTTTAAAAAGTTGATTATTTCAAACTTGTTGCTGCATAATAAGAACGCCAAGCAAACATAGACACTTAGTGTATTTACTGGATATTGGGTTAATGCAGACTATTTTTAACATGTACAACTGTACTGTACAACTGTTCTGAGCAGTAAACAGGACAGGAGAAGAAGCTATAGCAAAGATAGTCGCTTTATCCAAAAGGACAAAAGTCTAGAATGAATTATCCATCACAGATTGATATCTTTCAGTGCAGTGTCCAAGGGTGAATACTTAAAGTGCAGGAGTGTCCAAGGGTGAATGGAACCGGATCATGTGTGTCGAATAAAATGATGTAGGGTTTTCCAGGCTTTTGTTCTTGTGAAGGCCCACAGGACCATTATTGGACTCTAAACACAGATTAAAAAAAAATTACCATAGCACTAATGACAGCATTACAAGGATAAATAATCTAAATATGGAATTAACCATTAACTGCATAAAAACAGGGTAGGACAACCTTCTATCATCAAATATTTAATAAAAGCCAATAAAGAGCTAATGCCAATGAATATTGGTCTAACCCTTTTGCAGTCCATTACACTGGAGCATCCTCTTTTCATCAGTCCATTAGTCATGTCTGTGAGGGCCAGTGAGGCTGTCAACACAAAGCAAGTGGGCAAGAAAATATGATCTCCCCTTGTCCAGCCTAGCAGATGGATGAGTTCATTTTCTAAGAGCTTACAGTAGATTGGGAAAAAGATTAACCTCAGAGCATGTTTTTCCAGGCGCAGTCAGGAGAAGGGAAGTTTCAGAGTATTGAATTCTCATATCCCTTTCTTTACCTCCAATAAGGAGAGACTTGTTATTCATGGAATGATAGGTTGCTATGGTTGAGTTCCTAAAAGATGATGAATTATTATCTCCATGTGAAAAAAGAAGAGGTTCAGACATCTGTCTTTAGATCACTGGTGCCAGAATGCTAACACTGCACAGTTACAAATGCACAAACTCTGAATGAAGGGAAGTGAAGTGGACACTAGATCTACAGACATACACAATGTATTTAGGTGAACACTGAATATAAACAGAAACTTTGTTTACAACAGAGCTCTGTTAGCTACAACACTACACTTTTGTTGCACTGTGTGTCTCTCTGCAGCCTCACAGCTTGTTTCTATTCTGATCTGTCAACTGAAAGCTGAGGTGGAGGAAAAGTTGTACGTGGCGGAGCACCAGACTGTCCTTCTGAGTTTGCATTTTCTCATGCAACCACACACTCATGAGAGTGTTGCTACTCCAACACTGATCACTAAAATGTTTTATTTGAACTTTACAAGAACCAACCCAATAAATACACTTTTAATCAAAACTTAGGACATGCACAGCATGTGACAGAGAAAGTCTACAGACCTGTAGCTGTGTACTTTGTTCCAAATCAGAGACTATTCTGGTAAAATTGTTGCAAGAGTGTCAAAACCTTGTAAAGAAATGCAGAGCAAGCTGTTCTTTCATTGGGCAGAGAATGTCAAAGGAAGACCCAAGGTAAAGGGACAGTTTATAAAATGAAGAGTACAGTCTTAACCTGTTCTCTATGGAAAGTGTCATGAGATAACTTGTTATGATTTGGTGCTACATGAATACAATTAAAGTGAATTCACCTCAAAACACTTTTCCCTTCTTTATTAAGGAGCACCAGCAGTGTGTACTGTCCATTGTTGTTTTGTTCATGTACCTGTGTTCATTAAGTGAACAAAATATCCAGTTCGAAAGATCATCTAGTCCAGTAGTTGGCAAGTAAGTAAATTTTCTTTAGATAGCATGTTAGAACATAATAAAAGGATAAAAAAAAAAAGAAAAAAAATATATAAAATTGATAAAAATGTGGTAACCTCATTTT
Organism: Larimichthys crocea; assembly: GCF_000972845.2. NCBI lineage: Eukaryota > Metazoa > Chordata > Actinopteri > Sciaenidae > Larimichthys > Larimichthys crocea. Next base: position 35,876,641 of record NC_040020.1, read on the forward strand.
ACAATCTGCTAACTGACTGGTATTTACTAGGAAACTAGATGTTAAAAGTGTAGTTAGCAAAATAACTTGATAATACATTCTAACTCATTATTTAGTAAAGACAACCTGGTAATATAATGGGAGGCAGACACGGTCAACACCTTAAGAGTAGACTTAAGACTTTACTTTTCGACTTTTCGATAGAGCTTATGGTTAGGGCTGACTCAGGTCATCCCTTAGTTATGCTGCTATAGGACTAGACTGCCGATGGACACGTGACATCTATTGCACGTCTGTCTATCCTGGGAGAGGGATCCCTCCTCTGTGGCTCTTCCTGAGGTTTCTTCCACCTTTTTTCCCTGGTCTTCTTTGCTGCAATTTGACCTCAAGCATCCAATAACCCATGACTGCCTCCTCCATGTTCATCTGAAGTTTCCACCTGTATCTACCTACACTGTATGGAACAAAATCATACAAAAAAAGAAAAGAAAAAAAACATTAAGCAAATTATCCCAGGGCCACTGGGGTACTAACAATGGCCCTATAAATTACTTTTGCAATCATGGGTGAGGGTTTAACCCCAGAGGGTTAAATTATTTTCTGGATTTTACATGGAGCCAGTGCAGAGAAGGTAAAATATGTGGAATATGATCTTTTATTCTGGTTCTTCCATCTTCTTTCAGACCTTACAAATAATTTTTTTTAACAAATGAGGATCTCTGTATCTTTAGAGGGTAAACAAAACAGCACTAGCTTCCAAATCAATATGACTCCTGAGGTGATTCAGTGGTGGCAGTCACTTCTGTCCTGTCTGTATTAGGTACTCTGATTCAGCCACAGCTCGTGTTAACAGCGCACTTAGAAATTGTTTGTTTTTCCTCACGTCCCATCTCCTACCAGTCAAAGGAGATCCTCGTTTCTCAGATCATGATTATTTCCTTCTCCTTGTTTCCAGTTCTGTCTCTTCCGCTTCAGATCAAGATTATGATGGGTCCTCACTTAGTGTTGCTAATAAGGAGTCGGCCGTTCTGCTTGGAGGCACAGATGTCACATGCAGCCACTTATCAAACGTCAGTTCAGTGGAGCACTTTTCTATTTCATGTTTGTCTCTTATGGACCAACTATCTGTATTATTAGTGTGGTTATTTTGCTGTTGCTCCATTTGCCATAAAATCAGTGCTTAGGACTGCTGGCCATTAGATCATTGATCAGTGCTCAGTGGCTTCAGCAGAATTAATTTCAGAATAAAAATAACTGGATCTCATTTAAATAAACTGGTTACATTTCTGCACAGGCTGGGGTAGCAAGTGTTAAGTGGTTCTTCCACACACGCAAGCAGTGAAAGCGACTGGATTTGGCTGGTATCCTGCCATTATCAGCATCATGAACATGCCAGCAATATGAACAGTGCCATTAGTGGGACAGCACTTTTTCGTTTTCTGTTCTGATGATTTCAGATATTTGTTCTTTTTTTACTTTAACTATATTTGAAAATAAATACTGCACAAATAATAAAATTCACAGTTCAGATAAAAGGTGCCAAGCAGTGGCCAAAAACAAAAAGAGCAATGTGCAGATTTAAAATGTACATGTTTATTAGTTTCTATTGACCTGACTGAGTAATTTGGACAAGAGAGGATTAAAAAAAGGCAGTTTTTATGTCATGTAATTAAGACTTGCACACAAAAATCAGACGCATCGTCTTTCAAGCGGATGCAGAAAAACTAGTCCATGCAAGATGCCTCTGTTTTCCACGAATGATTACCATAAACTGCTCCAGAAGATAGCAGTACTGGAAGCTAAAATTCATCGGCTCGAAGTGAAGGAAAGCAGAGCGTAAATGGAGAAAAACTAAACTTCAAATTCACCACGACCTCCACAAACAAAGTCTCTGTAATTTCAACCATGAGTTAATCAAGGCTAGGCAGCAACACTTCTCTAAAATTATTAATAAGAACATCAACAACACTTGCGCACTCTGTTTGCTATTGTTGATAAGCTTACAACCCCAAAAGACATAGTTTCAGATATCTCTTCAAAAAAAAATGCAATGAATTTGTTATTTAAATCTAAGGTTAAATATCAACACAAATCTACAAAATGATAAAATGACGCAATCCCTAAAACCAGCTAGGAATGAATCAACTGTGATGTCAGAATTTAATACAGTTGATCAAAAAAACGTAGAAGAAACAGTTCAGCATCTTAAATCATCAACATGCTGTCTTGACACAATGCCATCTGACTTTTTTAAAGCTATTGTAAAATCTGTCCAAACAGATCTGCTCACTTCAATCAGGCACATTTCCTAAACCCCTAAAAGTAGCTGCCATCAAGCCACTATTAAAAAAGCGAACGCTGGATACTTCTAAGTTAACCAACTACAGACCTGTCTCAAATCTTCCTTTTATAGCCAAGATTGTTGAGAAAGTGATTTTTAATCAATTTCTTGAACTCCAGTGGACTTTGACAAATTTCAATCAGGTTTTCGAGCTCACCACAGTATAGAAACAGCTCTTATTAGAGTGTTAAATGACATAAGGTTGAACACTGACTCAGGCAAAGTATCAGTTCTGGTCCTGCTAGATCTCAGTGCTGCATTTGACACTGTGGATCACAGCACACTGCTGAACAGATTGGAAACATGGGCAGGACTCCGTGGAACAGTCCTAGAATGGTTCAGGTCCTACTTGGAGGAGCGGAGTTATTTTGTGACCATTGGAAGTAATCAATCAGATCGAGTGGCTATGACATGTGGGGTTCCTCAGGGGTCAGTTCTTGAACCCCTTTTGTTCAGCCTATATATGCTGCCTTTGGGTCAAATTCTGCAGAATTCTAATGTCAACTATCATTTTTATGCAGATGACACACAGATATGGGGCGGCTGTGGCTCACAGGCAGAGCGGGTCGTCCACCAATCAGATGATCGGCGGTTCGATCCCCGGCTCCTGCGGTCTGCATGTCGAAGTGTCCTTGGGCAAGACACTGAACCACAAATTGCTCCCGAAGGCTGTGCCATCGGTGTGTGAATGTGTATGAATGGTTAGATCCAGAAACTGATGAGCAGTTGGCACCTTGCATGGTAGCCAATGCCATCAGTGTATGAATGTGTGTGAATGGGGTGAATGAGATATGTAGTGTAGAGCGCTTTGAGTGGTCGGAAGACTAGAAAGGCGCTATATAAGTACAGTCCATTTACCATTTACCATTTACCATATAACTTACGCTGTCCCCAGATGACTGCAGTCCTATAGAGTCATTGTGTAACTGTCTAGAGCAAGTCAAAAATTGGATGAACCAAAACTTTCTTCAATTAAAAAACAAACAAACAAAAAAAAACACTGAGGTCATTGTTTTTCGCAATAAAGAGAAGACGGTTGCTGTCAGTAAACACCTTGAGTTACTGTCTTTAGAAACTAAAGACCAAGTCCGAAATCTTGGCGTGTTGATAGACTCAGATCTGACCTTCAACAGTCACATAAAATCAGTCACCAAAACAACCTTCTACCAACTTAACATATCCAGAGTAAATTCCCCCTGATGATATGCGAACAAAAGGAACCACATTTCCCTTGCCCGGACGCGGGCCACCGGGGCCTCCCCCTGGAGCCAGGCCTGGGGGTGGGGCTCGTTGGCGAGCGCCTGGTGGTCGGGTCCTTACCCATGGGGCCCGGCCGGGCACAGCCCGAAAAGGAGACATGGGCCTCCCTTCCCCTGGGCCCACCACCCATGGGAGGGGTCTCAGGGGGGACCAGGTGCGAAGAGAGATGGGCGGCAGTCGGAGGCGGGGACCCTGGCGGTCCGACCCCCGGCTGCAGAAGCTGGCTCTGGGGACGTGGAACGTCACCTCTCTGGCGGGGAAGGAGCCTGAGCTGGTGCGCGAGGTCGAGAAATTCCGGCTAGATATAGTCGGGCTCGCCTCGACGCACAGTGTGGGCTCCGGAACCAGTTTCCTTGAGAGGGGTTGGATGCTCTACCACTCTGGTGTTGCCCCCGGTGAGAGGCGCAGAGCGGGGGTGGGAATGCTTGTTTCCCCCCGGCTCGGTGCCTGTACGTTGGGGTTCACCCCGGTGGACGAGAGGGTAGCCTCCCTTCGCCTTCGGGTGGGGGGACGGGTCCTGACTGTCATCTGTGCCTATGCACCGAATGGCAGCTCAGAGTACCCACCCTTTTTGGAGTCCCTAGAGGGGGTGCTGGAGGGCGCTCCCTCTGGGGACTCCCTCGTCCTCCTGGGGGACTTCAATGCTCACGTGGGCAGCGACAGTGAGACCTGGAGGGGCGTGATTGGGAGGAACGGCCCTCCTGATCTGAACCCGAGTGGTGTTCTGTTATTGGACTTCTGTGCTCGTCATGGATTGTCCATAACGAACACCATGTTCAAGCATAAGGGTGTCCATATGTGCACTTGGCACCAGGACACCCTTGGCCGCAGTTCAATGATCGACTTTGTGGTCGTGTCGTCGGACTTGCGGCCACATGTTTTGGACACTCGGGTGAAGAGAGGGGCGGAGCTGTCAACTGATCACCACCTGGTGGTGAGTTGGCTCCGATGGTGGGGGAGGATGGCGGTCAGACCTGGCAGGCCCAAACGTTCTGTGCGGGTTTGTTGGGAACGTCTGGCTGAATCTCCCGTCAGAAAGAGTTTCAACTCCCACCTCCGGGAGAGCTTCGCTCATGTCCCGGGGGAGGCGGGGGACATTGAGTCCGAGTGGACCTTGTTCCGTTCCTCCATTGTCGAGGCGGCTGACCGGAGCTGTGGCCGTAAGGTGGTCGGTGCCTGTCGTGGCGGCGGTCCCCGAACCCGCTGGTGGACACCGGCAGTGAGGGATGCCGTCAAGCTGAAGAAGGAGTCCTACAGAACCTTTTTGGCCTGTGGGACTCCTGAAGCAGCTGACGGGTATCGACGTGCCAAGCGGAATGCAGCCTCGGCGGTTGCGGAGGCAAAAACTCGGGCGTGGGAGGAGTTCGGTGAGGCCATGGAGACCGACTTTCGAACGGCTTCGAGGAGGTTCTGGACCACCATCCGGCGGCTCAGGCGGGGGAAGCGGTGCACTGTCAACACTGTGTTCAGTGGGGACGGGGTGCTGTTGACCACGACTAGGGACGTCTTGGGTCGATGGAAGGAATACTTCGAAGACCTCCTCAATCCCACCAGCACGTCTTCCTTTGAGGAGGCAGAGTTTGGGGACCCCATGGTGGTCTCGCCCATCTCTGGGGCTGAGGTCGCTGAGGTAGTTAAAAAACTCCGCGGTGGCAGGGCCCCGGGGGTGGATGAGGTCCGCCCGGAGTTCCTCAAGGCTCTGGATGTTGTGGGGCTGTCTTGGTTGACACGTCTCTGCAACATCGCGTGGACATCGGGGGCAGTACCTCTGGACTGGCAGACCGGGGTGGTGGTTCCCCTCTTCAAAAAGGGGGACCGGAGGATGTGCTCCAACTATAGGGGGATCACACTCCTCAGCCTCCCCGGGAAGGTCTTTTCGGGGGTTCTGGAGAGGAGGGTCCGCAAGATTGTCGAACCTCGGATTGAGGAGGAGCAGTGTGGTTTTCGTCCGGGCCGTGGAACTGTGGACCAGCTCTATACCCTTAGCGCGGCCCTGGAGGGTGCATGGGAGTTCGCCCAACCAGTCTACATGTGTTTTGTGGATCTGGAGAAGGCGTTCGACCGTGTCCCCCGGGGGATACTGTGGGGGGTGCTCCGGGAGTATGGGGTTCCGGACCCATTAATAAGGGCTATCCGGTCCCTGTACTCTCGGTGCCAGAGCTTGGTCCGCATTGCCGGCAGTAAGTCGGACCTGTTTCCTGTGAGAGTTGGACTCCGCCAGGGCTGCCCTTTGTCACCGGTTCTGTTCATAACCTTTATGGACAGAATTTCTAGGCGCAGCCAGGGCGTTGAGGGGCTGCGATTCGGTGGCCTCAGGATTGGGTCGCTGCTTTTTGCGGACGATCTAGTCCTGTTGGCTTCATCGGAGCGTGACCTCCAGCTCTCTCTGGAGCGGTTTGCAGCCGAGTGTGAAGCGGCTGGGATGAGAATCAGCACCTCCAAATCCGAGGCCATGGTTCTCAGCCGGAAAAGGGTGGAGTGCACTCTCCGGGTCGGGGATGAGATCCTGCCTCAAGTGGAGGAGTTCAAGTATCTCGGGGTCTTGTTCACGAGTGAGGGAAGGATGGAACGGGAGATCGACCGGCGGATCGGTGCGGCTTCTGCAATGATGCGGACTCTGCACTGGTCCGTCGTGGTGAAGAAGGAGCTGAGCCGAAAGGCGAAGCTCTCGATTTACCAGTCGATCTACGTTCCTACCCTCACCTATGGTCACGAGCTTTGGGTAGTGACCGAAAGAATGAGATCGCGAATACAAGCGGCCGAAATGAGCTTCCTTCGCAGGGTGGCTGGGCTCTCCCTTAGAGATAGGGTGAGAAGCTCGGCCATCCGCAAGGAGCTCAGAGTCGAACCGCTGCTCCTCCGCATTGAGAGGAACCAGCTGAGGTGGCTCGGGCATCTTGTGAGGATGCCTCCTGGACGTCTCCCTGGTGAGATGTTCCGGGCACGTCCCTCCGGGAGGCGGCCCCGGGGAAGACCCAGGACACGCTGGAGGGACTATGTCTCTCGGCTGGCCTGGGAACGCCTTGGGGTCCCCCTGGGAGAGCTGGCAGAAGTGGCTGGGGAGAGGGAAGTCTGGGCCTCCCTGCTAAAGCTGCTGCCCCCGCGACCCGATAACGGATAAAGCGGAAGAAGACGGACGAGACGGAGAGTTAAGGGCTTTATGTCCCAAACAGATCTGTCAGGGTGCTAGTACTGGCAAGGAGAACTCAAAAGCACGACTCAGAGGCAGACAAGTTTAAGGGATAAGCAGTTTAGTCAGTCCAAAGTACAGGCAGGGTCAAAACCAGGAGAGCAGAAAGGCAAACAAATCCAACAAGGGGCAGGCAGGAATCCAAAGCACAAAACTGACTAAACAGGAATTGCTGGAGAGCTTGGACAACAAGACAATCTGGCAGGGATGAAGGGGAAATGAACCAGTATACGGTATATGTGCTGAGGGACTGATGAGCAAATGGACTGCAGGTGAGGAGATGGGCGGGGAAAAACCAGGTGAGGGAAATGAGCTGATTGCAAGGTGGGATCTGAAATGACAGGAGAATTAAAAGACATGAAAACAATAAAAACAAACCGAGTGTTATGTATTATGTACTATGTTACAAGATCAGGAGAAGCTGATCCATGCTTTCATCTCCAGTAGACTTGACTACTGTAATGGTCTTTTGACTGGACTCCCCCAAAAAAGCATCAAACAGCTGCAGCTCATTCAGAACGCAGCAGCTCAAGTTTTGACCAGAACAAAGAGATCAGGACACATCACCCCAGTTCTTAAGTCTTTACACTGGCTCCCAGTTAGCCACAGAATAGATTTTAAAGTTCTGCTACTAGTTTACAGATCACTGAATGGTTTAGGCCCACAATACATAAACGAAATGTTAGTAGAATATAGACCCAGTAGGGCTCTGAGATCTACTGACTCAGGTCAGATAGTGGAGCACAGAGTTCAAACCAGACACGGTGAAGCAGCATTTAGCAGTTATGCTGCTCACAACTGGAACAAACTACCAGCCCCAACTCTTAGCACTTTTAAATCCAGGTTAAAAACTTTTCCCTCTTCATGTGCTTATGGCTGAGCTCTTTTAAAGAACTTTTAAAGAATTTTTAATCATAATCCAGTGATTTGTTTATTGTTTTAAATTGTTTTCAAATTTGCTGTTTTAATGATTTTAAATGACATTCTGATGTTTTTAATTAAATTTCTTCTCTTTTTTTATTTTTTATTTTTCTTTTTATTTCTATTGCTTGTCTTAATGTCCAATGTTTTTCCTTGCCTCTGTAAAGCACTATGTATGACCTTGTGTACGAATTGTGCTATACAAATAAACTTGCCTTGCCTTGCCCTGCCTTAAAACTAAAAACGAACTAACTAAATAACAAACTCATTTTACATATCCACCAATCACTTCCCTTTATGCCTTATTTTAGCTGAGCTAACTTGCCAATAACTCCATGTCATTTTGTGCTGAGCAGCTAGCATGCAGTGGAATTATAAGAGCTTTCTGGCTTAAAACAGGTCCTGGAGATGCTGGAAAATGTTCTGCAGCTGAACTGAGGAGAACTGCAGGACTAGGTGATAATTCTCTGTGGGTTTGTCATTACAAGCGACCCCTTTAACTTTGAACTTTTATCATTTGTACATCATTAATATAAACATACTGATTACTACAGCTTAAATCTTTGCTTTATTTAACCATACTAAGCACATGGATCTTTATGCTGGGAACCAAGGTATTGTGCTTATACACTCTAGAACACTGTGCTCTCAGGATGCTGGGTTCCTTGTGGTTCCCATAGTCTCCAAAAGTAGATTGGGAGCCAGAGCTTTCAGCTATCAAGCTCCTCTTCTGTGGAACAAACTACCATTCTGGGTTCAGGAGGCAGACACGGTCAACACTTTTAAGAGTAGACTTAAGACTTTCCTTTTTGATAAAGCCTATAGTTAGGGCTGGCTCAGGTCATCCCTTAGTTATGCTGCCATAGGATTAGACTGCCAGGGGACTCCCAACCACACACACACTCTCTCTCTCTCTGTCTGTCTCTTTCAGGGTTATGCCTAGTCAGGCACGGTATTGGTTGAGGATGCATCTCCCTTTACTGAAAACTCTCTCTCTCTCTCTATCTCTCTCTCTCTCTCTCTCTCTCTCTCTCTCTCATTAATACATGTTACTAACTAAACTTCTTCCCTGGAGTTTCTGTGCTCTGTCGTCCAGCAGGTTCTCATGGATCGTGGCTGCTGCTGTGGTCCTGCATGACGTCCACTACACATATTATTACTGTCATTATTGTTACCATATCTCCATTACAGTTTATAGTTAGTTTATGATTTGCTGCTGCTGTGCATCTGTGTCTCTCTATCTCTATCACAGGTTCCACTGCTACTGTAATCATTTTATCATTCATTGTAATTCATTGTCATTTTGTCAGTCATTGTAATTCATTGTCATTTTGTCAGTCATTATAATTGTACAATATGTTTGTGTTAATTTGTCCTGTACATGTGACATCCATTGCACGTCTGTCCGTCCTGGGAGGGGGATCCCTCCTCTGTGGCTCTTCCTGAGGTTTCTTCCACCTTTTTTCCCTGTTAAATGTGGCGGTAAAGGGAGTGGAAAGTTAGTTTGACTATTAAAGAGGGAAAAAGCTCGACAACGCCACCCTGGGAATTTCACCCAGGGAATTACTCAACCGCAAGGCACAAAGGTTCAAGGTTACTGGAGGGCAAGAGACGTGGTTCAAGGTTTAAATATACACATTTTATTTAACATTTGTTTAAAAAGTATCCCCGATAAAACCCATTCAAACAACAAATGAAAGAAACCTAATCAGAGCTGAGACCGAAGTGGATGGGCAATGGCTAGTGCAGGATCCAAAAAAAAGGCAAAAATAACCTAAATCACCAGGCACACGTGGCAGACACTCTCAGTGAAGAAAACCACTCCCCAGGACACAGCAAGACACGAAGGAGGACCCCACCACCAGGTCACCAGCACCACCACCACTGGCCTTCAGCAACTGAAGAGGGAAAAACAACATTAATGAGATGGCACACAAAAGAAAGAATACCCAAAACTTAACAAAACTATAAATAAAGGAGCAAATTACAAGCTTAAACAGAGTAATAACTACCCAAAACAAAAGAACTAAGGACAACAAAACTCAAAAACAATTTACAAAACAACTCTAAAAAAAAGAATTACATAAACAAAAATCCAGACTCAACCTAGACACACTATGACAACCGTACGTTCACACTCATTCACTCAGCATAAAGGGGAATCAGTCCCCAGTAAAAGTAAGCTTATGCCCGGACCGCGGTGTACGGCCGAACAATCGTCCTACACAGCGTATCTCCTGGGAGCTGCTGGCGGCCGCAGGAGAACGCCGCGGGCAGTGTCAGACAACGTAGTGACAGCAGCATTAAATAGCACCAAACAACGCGGTAAACAGCAGTAAACAAAGCAGCAGCGGCCCAATAAGGTGGTTACAACACCTAGTCAAAAAGGAAAAACACTATTAGCGTGTGCTAGATGCGAATATGATTGATGCAGTGGCACGTAACCATGTACATACCTTCTCAGAACGCACACTCACGAGGAGGAAGGATTGGAGTCCAGGCAGCCGCCAGCATTCACCTGTGACCAGACCAACATTAGCCACCTAGCAGCACCAAGCACAACGCTGAGACGAACAACACTTACCCCCGGCCAACGATCACGATCGCACACACAGGGCGCACGGAGCAGCACACAAACCTACAACAATCATATAGACACCTTAAATATAAGAACAGACAAAACGACGAGCGAGGTGAAGCAGCGGGCGGTCAAACCTGTCGGGCACACGACCTCTGACCCGGAAATATCACGGGTGACCATGGAAACGCAGAGGCGGACGCGGTGGGCAAACCACCGTTTTATACCGGCCCACCTCAATGACTAGCGGAAGTAGGGAAGGGAAACCATAGCAACCGTCAACAGAAAGAGCGAAAAAAAAAAGAAACGCTCATACTGCTACAATCTACCCCCCCTTTTTATTTCGTCGTCCCGACGATGAACCGCAAACACGACTAGCTCCAGGGCCTAAAAAATGCAGTGACAGCATGTGATACAAATCCCTGAGAGTTTGCAGCCCCCAATGCCAAGTCTCCCACCGGCCTTGGAATACGATGGACATTAGTATGCCGACCGGCAGTTGATCGTACTGATCTCCGTGGTGCCATGTTGCCGGTGTGAGAGGGGCTGGTGGAGGGAATAACCAGGGATGCGGATGGCTGAGCAGGGACTATGACAGGCATGGCAGGACCTGGCTCAGTGGGGACCAGGTCAGCTGGATAACGTGGCCCCTGAGGGGTTGATTGAGTCTTGGCCACGGTTCGGGTAGCTGGAAAAATGGACGCAGAAGCAGTTTCAGGGACCATAAAACACAGGTCGCCATCACAGGACAACTCCTCATCAGAGGCTGGCCTACTCAGGAGGGGTGGATCACTGGCAGCAGCACAACCAGGGGACTCTGCTCCAATTACAGCCTTTAACAGCGTACGGTGAATGTGCTTGACCTTGGACTGATCATCCTTTGGGGCTATAGAGTACACGGCTCCCCCTTCCTTAGGTGCTTTGATGACTTTATACACTGTAGGGCCCCATATGTCTTGCATCTTGTGCCGCCTTCTGGCACTGAAATCGCGCAACAAAACCAACTGACCTTCCACCAGGGGTTCACCTCGAACACGTTGATCATGAGCTTTCTTTCTGCGTGCTGCAACAGTCTTCAGTCGTTCCTGTGCACCCTCGAACGCCATCTGCAATCGGGCCTGGTGCTCATGAATCCATTCGTGAACATTTCCCCTCACGGGGTCTGACACTCTGCCCAACAGGAAGTCAATGGGGAGTCTGGGCTCCTGTCCAAACATTAAGAAAAAGGGTGACTCACCAGTTGCCTGATGGGGGGTAGTGTTATAACAATAAAGGACCTGAGAGAGACAGGAGGGCCAATCTCTTTTTCGGGATGGCGGCAGTGTGCGCAGCAAGTTGTGGAGAGTTCGATTGAATCGCTCACACTGGCCATTGCCAGCTGGGTGGTATGGGGTGGTGTGAGACTTCTGAATGCCATAAAGACTGCAAAGCTGCTGAATAAGGGAACTCTCGAAGTTACGTCCCTGATCAGAGTGTATCCTGGCCGGGACCCCAAATTTAGAAAACCACTCTGCCACCAAAACCTGGGCCACAGTAGTGGCATGTTGATCACGGGTGGGGATAGCAAGTGTGTACTTACTAAAAATGTCCGTCATTACCAAGACATTTTCCATGCCATTACTAGCAGGATCCAACAGAGTGTAGTCGATAGCCAGAATCTCATTTGGCCTGGATGCCAAAAGATGTCCCATAGGGTTCCGTGCGGTGGGTAGATTGTCCTTGGCAAACTGACACCGCTCACATGCCTGGCACCACTGCTCAACCTCTGTGGACATACCTGGCCAATAGCACCTGGATCGTAGAAGAGCTAGGGTACGTTCCACGCCTTGATGGCCATGCTCTTGGTGAACCTGGGTTAACACCTCCTTGATTAAAACCGCAGGCAAGAGCAGCTGGAATATCGGCTCCGCACCGTCCGGGCGGAAAGTCTGTCGATACAGGATCCCATCCCTCTCCACGAACCGGCTCCATTGACGCAGCAGAATGAGTGCAGATGGGGAGAGTTGCTGCCGCTCTCCATAGTCGGGACGCCTCCCCTGCTCCCAGTACCTCTGAACTTCCTGGATAACGGGGTCAGCCTGTTGAAGGGCGCGGATATCCGAAGGCGTTTGGTGAGGCAACACCGTCACAGTTGCTTGACTTACCACAGTCTTTTTTTCCATTTTCAAGGCCTGCTGGAGGGGTTTAGGAATCGAGGTGCCGGGGAGCATGGCTTCGAAGTCTGATGGGCCAGGCGAGTGCTGTCGAGACAAAGCATCAGCATTTCTGTTGTTTCTACCAGACCGATATTTCAGCTCGAAGTCAAACGAGGCCAGTTGAGCCGCCCAGCGCTGCTCTGCCGCACCCAACTTTGCAGAGGACAAGTGGCTGAGTGGATTATTATCCGTGTAAACGATGCAGCGGTGGCCCAACAGATATTCCCTGAATTTCTCACTCATCGCCCACTTAAGGGCCAGGAACTCCAACTTCATGGAACTATAGTTCGACATATTACGCTCTGTGGGCCTTAGACCTCGGCTAGCATAAGCTATAGGTCTCACCTTGCCTTCTTGCTCCTGTGAGAGCACTGCTCCCAGTCCACCATAACTGGCATCGACCTCAAGGATGAAGGGCAGAGAGAAGTCCGCGTAGGCAAGCACTGGGGCAGTGGTAAGCTTGGTCTTCAGCGCTTCGAAACTCGTGCGGCACTCCTCTGTCCAGTTCTCAATGGCAGTCTGGGTGGACTTCCGTTTGGGCCTGGTGCTTCCCAGCTCAGCTACCAGTCGATGAAGGGGAGCTGCCAGCTTTGCAAAGCCCTCCACAAAGCGGCGGTAATAGCTTGCAAAGCCCAGGAAGGACCGGAGCTCAGAGACTGTCTTGGGAGGCTGCCATTTTGCCACGGCCTCTATCTTGGATGGATCTGTGGAGACACCATTAGCGGAGATTACATGGCCCAGATAACATACCTCTGGCTGGAAGAAGGCACATTTAGAGAGCTTTGCCTTTAGTCTCTCCTGCTGAAGCCGAGCCAGTACAACATCAAGCCGCTCAAGATGCTGCTGTACAGTGGAAGAGAACACAACAATGTCATCAAGGTAGAGGAGTAATGACTGACCCTGTTGATCACCAAAGATTCTCTGCATTAATCGTTGAAAAGTACTGGGAGCGTTACAAAGTCCGAATGGCATTCGATTCCATTCGAACAAGCCAAATGGAGTGCAGAATGCAGTCTTGGGCCGATCCTTTTCAGTGACAGGGACCTGATTGTACCCACTGGCCAGGTCCATGGTGGAGAACCAGCGGGCACCTGTCAAAGCATCCAATGACTCCTCGATGCGTGGTAGCGGAAAGGCATCCTTCCTGGTCTTTCCATTTAGCTGCCGGTAATCAACACACAAACGCAGACTCCCATCCTTCTTCTTAACTAGCACAATGGGAGAGGCGTAGGGGCTACTACTCTCTCTGATCACCCGTGCGGCAAGAAGCTGATTAATGTGCTCTTTTACAGCTTCATAATCAGATGGAGGGACACGCCTGTAACGCTGGTGGACGGGGGTCTCATCTACAAGAGGAATATCATGGGATATTAGATTGGTACAACCTAAATCACCGTCATGAGAGGAGAAAACAGACATATACTTCCTAAGGAGAGACCTCACCTGACCCTGCTCTTCTGAGGACAACGAAGACAGAACTAAACCCTCCACGTGATCCTGTACTGTAGGTAGGGCTGTCTGGGATGCTACCGTGGCTACAGTGGATGGAACCTCTGTAACTCCTGCAGGTAAGCTCACAACATTCACCTGTTGCAGAGTGCCAACAACGGTACGTGGGTATAACAATACCTCGATGGAACCAACGTTAACAATAGGTATATATGCTGTACCCCTAACCACCCTAACCAAAGATGGAGAGGCCAGCAGACCAGCAGGTAATCCAGATTCCAGGGGCTCAAACAGCACTGAAGCATCAGAACTCCGCTCTGCGCATGTGACTGCTACAATTTTCATCACGCCACCTGGAATGCGGCATGCACGCTTACCTCTGACCTTTCCCTTTCCTATCAGCTCTGGAGGGGTCTGCGTGGTCGCCTGATGACACCTCTGAAAAGCCTGTGTGATGGGTTGTGGTGCCTGAGCAACAAATGGCAGTTCAAACAAGGCTAATCCATGCTGCACAAAGAGCTCTTGGTAGCATTTTCGGATCACATTCATCCCCATCACACCAGGGGTGTGAAGGGAAGCGTCACCAGGAGGATCCCTCACTACCAGGATGCCACACTGGGAGATCACCTTGCCACATAACTCAACATTTAGCTCTAGATAACCAAGGAAAGGAATATCCAAACCATTAGCTGCCCTGAGTTGCAACCAGTTGCATGATCTAAGGCGCTCATGACCCCATGGTTCAAAATGCTCACGGAAAAAGCTCTCTGTAACAGTGGACACCATCGAACCAGTATCCACCAGACATGGCACCTGAACACCACCCATGACAACCTCCAAATGGGGACAAGACGCAACCAGTTTTGACGCACCAACCAATTTACTATGCACAGCATTTGAGCCAGTAGACGCCCCACCCAAACTGTGGCTCTGCAGTTCGGTGGGTACTAGTTTTCCGAAGCAGGAGTGGACTCTGGCTGCCTAGCTGCGGGCCGGGAAGTTTGTAAGGAGAACTTAGAACGAGGGGGAGCACGCACACCATGACATTCTCTAGCAAAATGACCAGGTTGCTGACAGCGTCTACATATTACAGGTCCACGCTGTGCTGAGTGACTGTGTGGAAGAGGACGCTGCATTAGGGCAATAGTTTGAGTCAGCTGGGTAAGCTTTTCTTGCTGCTGCCTCAACATTTCCTTCATTTCACTCATTTCAGATGATGGTGAAACACAAGCAACCGGGTGAGCACCCTGGACCCCATATTGAATGCCACTAATGGTGGGGACCGAGTTGCTGCGGCCTCTAAAAGCACTTGGTAGACCCTCGCGTTCCCACCTAATTGCCTCCCCCCTGACGTCAAGCAATGTGGCTGCGGGCTGTCTACGCACAAACTGTTTAAGCTCTCGCCGTAAGGTGCCATCTATGACCTGCTCAACAAACTGATCCCGCAACAGAACCTCAGAATTGAGCATTCCGGTCGGTGCACGTTGCTTTACCCTCTCCATAAGACTCATCAAGGCAAGGGAGAATTCCAGTAGTGTTTCTCCTTCGTGTTGCTTCCGGGAGAAGAAAGCCTCCTGTAAGGCTACATAAGACTCAGAGCAGCCATAGAGTTCCTGAAGTATAGCAATAATCCTAGCTGGATCCCTACGCTCTACACTTGAGCGGTATTTGAGCTCTTCACGTGCTTCCCCCTCTAAATGATCGAAGAGGAAGAAAGCCTGATCAGCTAGGGATAAATGACGAGCCCTCATACATGCCTGCACTTCCTCAACCCACTCACCCAGCGCTATCCCGGATCTTCCCCTGAACATGGGGCACTTCCTGTCACGAGGCACAAACACTAACCTCTCTGCTGCAGGGACACTGGCACTGGCCGCAGGCACCGCTGATGAGGTTGAAGGTATGGCACTAGGGAAGAGTCCAACAGGGGCCTGCTCTTGACGTAGCCTCTCATTGTCAGCTTTCAACTGTGCAACCAGATCTCGCAACTCTTGCAATTCCTCCTCCATGAGTGCCGATTTTAATAAGGAACCGCTGCTGCTTTGTATTAATGCCAAAAAAGAAAAAAAAAAGAATAGAACACACGTCTTTTGCCTTACTTCTACAGTAACATCCTGCCGACAACGCCAAGTTGTGGCGGTAAAGGGAGTGGAAAGTTAGTTTGACTATTAAAGAGGGAAAAAGCTCGACAACGCCACCCTGGGAATTTCACCCAGGGAATTACTCAACCGCAAGGCACAAAGGTTCAAGGTTACTGGAGGGCAAGAGACGTGGTTCAAGGTTTAAATATACAAATTTTATTTAACATTTGTTTAAAAAGTATCCCCGATAAAACCCATTCACACAACAAATGAAAGAAACCTAATCAGAGCTGAGACCGAAGTGGATGGGCAAGGGCTAGTGCAGGATCCACCAAAAAAAGGCAAAAATAACCTAAATCACCAGGCACACGTGGCAGACACTCTCAGTGAAGAAAACCACTCCCAAGGACACAGCAAGACACGACGGAGGACCCCACCACCAGGTCACCAGCACCACCACCACTGGTCTACAGCAACTGAAGAAGGAAAAAGAACATTAATGAGATGGCACACAAAAGAAAGAATACCCAAAACTTAGCAAAACTATAAATAAAGGAGCAAATTACAAGCTTAAACAGAGTAATAACTACCCAAAACAAAAAAAACTAAAGACAACAAAACTCAAAAACAATTTACAAAACAACTCTAAATTAACAAAATAGAATTACATAAACAAAAATCCAGACTCAACCTAGACACACTATCACAACCGTACGTTCACACTCATTCACTCAGCATAAAGGGAATCAGTCCCCAATAAAAAATATGCTTATGCCCGGACCGCGGTGTACGGCCGAACAATCGTCCTACACAGCGTATATCTTGGGAGCTGCTGGCGGCCGCAGAAGAACGCCGTGGGCAGTGTCAGACAACGTAGTGACAGCAGCATAAAATAGCACCAAACAACGCGGTAAGCAGAGCAGTAAACAAAGCAGCAGCGGCCCAATAAGGTGGTTACAACACCTAGTCAAAAAGGAAAAACACTATTAGCGTGTGCTAGATGCGAATACGATTGATGCAGTGGCACGTAACAATGTACATACCTTCTCAGAACGCACACTCACGAGGAGGAAGGATTGGACTCCAGGCAGCCGCCAGCATTCACCTGTGACCAGACCAACATTAGCCACCTAGCAGCACCAAGCACAACGCTGAGACGAACAACACTTACCCCCGGCCAACGATCACGATAGCACACACACAGGGCGCACAGAGCAGCACACGAACCTACAACAATTATACACACCTTAAATATAAGAACAGACAAAACGACGAGCGAGATGAAGCAGCGGGCGGCCATACCTGTCGGGCACACGACCTCTAACCCGGAAATATCGCGGGTGACCATGGGAACGCAGAGGCGGACACGGTGGGCAAACCACCGTTTTATACCGGCTCACCTCAATGACTAGCGGAAGTAGGGAAGGGAAACCATAGCAACCGTCAACAGAAAGAGCGAGGAAAAAAAAAAAAAAGAAACGCTCATACTGCTACATAAAGGTTTTTTGTGGGCAAGTTTTTCCTCACTCGAACCGAGGGTCTAAGGACAGAGGGTGTCACTCCCTGTACAGATTGTAAAGCCCTCTGAGGCAAATGTACGACTTTGGGCTATACAAATAAAATTTGATTTGATTTGATTTGATTTATATACCATCTTGCCTGCCTCTGCACTGTATATACGGTACTGAACACCTTGAATTGTATATTATTATGGTGAATTGATACGGTAATGTGACTAAGACTAAGAAGAGAAGACAAAATTGCTCCATCTACAGCACTATAAGAAGCTGTCCCAAACTATGTGAATAAACCACAAAACTGAGCAGCCAGTGCTTGAAATGAGCCAGTAAAATCATTTGACAGATGCTGACGTGCAGCATGAAATTACTAACCTAACAGGTGCCAGTTCCAGCGATTCAGGTAGCAGCTATGGATAATTACAGATATTGCCTTTATTTCCATTTTTCCACTGACAACAACTACTCTGGATGCAAATGTTTCCTGTGTAAGGTCACTCTAACGATAGCTGTGGCATAACCGAGAGTGGTGGGTATATTTACAGACTGCAGCATTCATTCAGCTTATAAAAACATTCAATGGGATGCACTATTATTTAAGCAATAGATGAGAATGACTGCTTCTCCCATGAGTTAGGATTGCAAGTATTGTGACATGCTTGGTTTTCAAGAATAATTAAGGAAGATGAGTTTTTCAGCTTCACCACCAACAGCAGGGAATGTCCTTGTGCATCACAGCTGCTGTTGTTGGAAACTTTTCTCCAACCTGCTTTGTAAATATAACTTTGCTGATTCGATGAAGAGAGGAAGGTGTGAGGTTTTTGTGTCCTCTGTGTCACCCCGTTGAGAAATCAGATCTCCTACCTTTTTGTCTTCATGAATGCTTGATGAAATTAGCCTCTGACAGGAGGGCAGAATATAACTGGAGAATAGATTCAGGTTGAAATGTCAAATGAGATCACGCTGAATGTGTGATGTATGAGGGTAAGGTTACAGCAAGGACAAGGACAGAGTTGAGGGAGGAAATAACAAGCTCACAACACTGGCTCACAACAATGTCTGATAGTGTGTCTCGCTAAGAAATACTAAAGTAATGACTTTTTTTATGCATTTAAGGTTAATCTTAAAAATAAAAAAATGTGAATCCATGAAGCGCCTGCATGATGTCTGTCACAGATCTGACACAGATGAATATACTGTTCCTATAAATAGACCAAAACGATACTGAATGTCACACATTCAGGTTAACTGAGCTTAAACAGTTATGCCTTAAATAATAAAGCTTTAACAATAGTACATTGCATTTTAACAAGTTAAATACAATTTTTGAGAGACAAACTCAATGAATGAAGAATAAAGTGAATAACAACTGTAAATGCTCCATTAATATCATTATCAGAAGAAGACACCATCACCTAATATGAATTGCTAATGTGAAACCAGCAGAGCTGCTGTTTCTACAGGAAGCAGCGTGTAATGTGTTTGCATATGTGATTATATTTATCCAGCTTTAATATAAAATGATTCAGTTACTGAATGATCCCAGAAATGAAAAATGGAATCATCTCCTGTAAATAAAGCCGCTCGAGTCCATTCACTAGTGTTCATACACTGTTGTCGCTGTGGTACATCAGAGAGCTGTTAAGACTTCACGTGATTCACACTGTTTTACTGCACCGCCTCAGAAATGATATGATTACAGACCAAAAGTGGCCCCTCATGGTCACTCAAGTTTCAGTGTATTCTCTTTGATGGGCTTAAAGAGATGAAAGGGCTCGTTTGGAGGAGGTCAAATGATTAAGATTTCCCTGTCAATTGCTAGAGATGTAACTGAATATGAATAACTTTTTCCAATGTGATATTATATGAATAGAAATATTTGCTACAAAGCTCTGTGTTCACACACACACACACACACACACACACACACACACACACGTATGTACATATCAGTGGAGTCAGACTCCCTTTGAGAGCAGCTGCTCATAAACTAATGCCTCCTGTTACATGAAACAGTATATATTAATTATAATTAGATAAGAAATATTAATATTTCAGTATTAAGTCACTGATCTACAATGATCATCTACTGATGCTTGTACGATGAAGTAATAAGAAGAAGTTCAGTCAACTTCTCTCTGTCTCTGTGATACTGCAAAAGTATTGTGTATAGACTTTAATCATCCACATGTTCAGACACAATTTGCTGTTACTTCATTATTGCACTTTAAAATGGATTTGTTCCAGGTGTATTTCCCTTGTTTGATTTATTATGTCTTTAAAAATTGAATAAAAAATTACTTTATATCATATCCAACCAATACCTGACATCTAATAGCGATGAAGTCGATATGATTTGGCAAGAGCAGCGGTAACCGGAGCAGTCACAGTTGGTCACAGGCATAGGCTGCCTGTCTATTGAAGTGACACCAGATACAGGACAGGACAGCTTTTGTGCAGGCCTGGGTTGATGCTGCTACAGCTCACTTGAAGAGGATTGACAGCAAGGCAGAAACTCTCTCCTGGTCTGTCCCGTCTCACTTCAGCAGATGAACACAACCTGATAGGGTTCAGAAAACACTTCGAGGGGGTGCCTGATATCAGCCAGCCAGCCGCTCAGTCGACAGCAAGTGAGCTGAGATCCTGTTGACATGAGGCTTCCATATTTTCCTGGGGTGCATACACAGCGCTTCATGCATAACACACATACACCCGCATGTCTGTGTATAAATAGTTCTGGGGCTCAGAAACGGCTAGGCAGTATTAACTAAAACAAATGATCACACAGTGGAGCCCACATTTGGGTCATTTTCTGAAAGTCAGGAGTGGGTGACTGCTACAACCCGTCAGGCAAAGCTCAAGTGACCAACACAGTAGCCTTGCTCACTTGTCCACTTGTACCAATAATATTATCAGTGGCAAAGTGAATTACACAAACTGTCTACGTCAGGTCAGGACTGGAGGCCAGTGGCTGAAGCCAGTGGAGCCAGGGAAACAGAAGGCTGGTGGGACTCAGGAAATAGAGATTGCCATGGCACGAGAACTGGTTTTGGCTGGACGACTGACTAGGAATCAGGAACAGATGGAGCAGATATTAGTCGAATTGCCGACTGGGAAAGAGGAACAGGTGTTGGCTTGGCTACTGGCTAGTACAAAGAGCAGGTGTCAACAGAGAAAGTGGAAAACCAAGACGTAATGACGGCCAGACCAACTGTGAAAAAAGAACAGGTGTCGCTGGACCTGAAGAACTAGAAGCAGATGTCAGACAAGAAGTTGACTGGGCCCCCTGACATAAGAACAGACTTCATGTAAGAGGACACTAGCAGGCTGGGCCTGAGAACTGGAGACATGGGACTGAAGCTTGTATGTGCTGAGGAAGTCCATGGCTCACACAGGTATAAAGCTCCTCAGCCAAGACTCTTGTGTACAAGACAAACTGTGACTCCATGACAGTTGTTCCTGAATTTCATGAAAAGAATCTTTATGTGCTGGGTTCATATCTGGCTAGATGACACTCACAGTTTAGTAAGTAGCCCAAATGCAGACACTGGACATGCAGGTAGAGTCAAACAAGTTTGTTGTTGAAAATACCTGCAAGAGGAGAGAAATGTGTCAGGCTGACATGAGGCAGAGGGAATCCAAGCAGAGGCTGGGCAGAGGGAATCCAAGAGATGAGAGCTGGCTGATGGGCTTGGTGAATGATGAGATAGGCAGGCAGGCAGATAATCCTAAGGCAAGGAGGCAAACAAACTGACAGGGCTGGTATAAAAGTTAACTCGTTTCTTAACACTATGTGTAGCACAAAAACAAACTGAGTGATACATAGAGACAGACAGACACAAACACACAGACACAGATACATAGAGACAGACAGACACAAACACACAGACACAGATACATAGAGACAGACACAGACATACAGACACAGACACACAGATACATAGAGACAGACACAGACACACAGATACATAGAGACAGAAACAGACACACAGACACAGACACACAGATACATAGAGACAGAAACAGATACATAGAGACAGACACAGATAGTGTTTTTCCTTGTTTCCCTCTTGCACCAAGTCTCCTGTTTTCCCCTGATGACAAAAGTGTGGACAATGTGCATTCAGTGTCACATATTTACACTCTTGTTTGTGAGGAGCAGTCTTTTCACCAGCAATTAGATTTATTAAACAATTATGAGCCTAAGTGAAAAGCAAACCCTCAGGTGCTCTCCAAGACTCACTTTGTCAGTTACCACATGGTTTGTAAAGTGATCTGTCTGCTTTTGTCCTGGCAGCTGTACTTCTACAGTTTATGGTTTACTTTCCCAAATGGTAATGGTACATGGAATGTTCTGATATATCTCATTTCTAGTCTTCTGACCACTCAAAGCATTTTTACACTACATATCTCATTCACCCATTTACACACATTCATACACTGATAGCACAGCTTTCAGGAGCAAAGTGGGGTTCAATATCTTGACATTTCAACATGCAGACTGGAGGAGCTGGGGATCGAACCGATGATCATCTGATTGGCGGATGACCGACTCTACTTTAGTAACCACAATCCGATAGTTTTACCAGTTTCTCTTAGTCACATTAACTAGCCTAGCTATAGCAATGGCGTCTCTCTTATCTCCTCCTCACTCCTCTCCTCCTAGCTTTGGAGGCGAGGGTCAGTGAGTTAGAGGCACGGTACCGCACCACCGAACAGTCAGTAGCTCAGATAGTTAGCCAGTCCCCTGTAGCCGGTGCGGTACCACCGAAGGTAGCTTCAGTTAGCCGTCCCCCGGTAGTTCCCGAGCAGCCGGGAGGCTGGGTGACTGTTCGAAGGAGGCATAGCCCCAAACTGAAGCCCACGGTACACCACCAACTGCTCCGCGTTTCAAACAGATTTTCCCCGCTCAGCGGCACACCCGCTGAGAAACCAACATTGGCAGCTCCATAGTCCGAAACGTGGAGTTAGCGACACTGGGAGCCATAGTTAAATACATCCCGGGGGCCAGAGCAGGCGACATCGAGTCCGTTTTTGAAACTGCTGGCTAAAGATAAACGTAGATACAGTAAGATTGTTATTCACGTTGGCGGTAATGACACCCGGTTACGCCAATCGGAGGTCACTAAAATTAATGTTTCATCGGTGTGTGCATACGCCAAAACGATGTCGGACTCCGTAGTTTTCTCTGGTCCCCTCCCCAATGTGACCAGTGATGACATGTTTAGCTGCATGTCATCATTTCACCGCTGGCTGTCGAGGTGGTGTCCAGCAAACGATGTGGGCTTCATAGATAACTGGACACCTTTCTGGGGAAAACCTGGTCTGATTAGGAGAGACAGCATCCATCCCACTTTGGATGGAGCAGCTCTCATATCTAGAAATATGGCCAAGTTTATTAGCTGACCAAAACCATGTCGACAACCCAGAGTTGAGACCAGGAAGCAGAGCTGCAGTCTTACATGCTTCTCTGCGCCTCCATTAGAGCAGCTGCCCACCCAGTCCTTTAGTATAGAGACTGTGTCTGTCCCCCGTCCACCTACATTATTTAAAGATAAAACAAACAGAATCATAAAAACTTAATAAAAATTAAATCAACATCTTCAACAGTCCAAAATAAGAGAATTAAATGTGGACTCCTGAATATCAGGGTCTTTGTCATCTAAATCTGTCTTAGTCAATGAATTAATATCTGATTATGATATTGATTTGTTCTGTCTCACTGAAACCTGGCTGCAGGAGGATGAATATGTTAGCTTAAATGAATCCACTCCTCCGAGTCATTATAATACTCATGTTCCTCAAAGTACTGGTCGAGGTGGTGGAGTTGGAGCCATATTATTAATAAATCCTAAACCTAAACTAAAGTCTTGTTATTAGCCTCACTCACCCAACCTGGAAGACATTACAGCCAATTTTATTTGTTACAGTATATCGAGCTCCTGGTCCTTATTCTGAATTTTGTCATTAGTCAGGAAGGTTCTCCGTAATGCCAGAGCAGCCTACTACTCTTCATTAATAGAGGAGAATAAGAACAACCCCAGATTTCTCTTCAGCACTGTAGCCAGGCTAACAGAGAATCACAGCTCTACTGAACCATCTATTCCTTTAGGTCTAAGCAGCAATGACTTCATGAGCTTCTTTAATGATAAGATTATAACTATTAGAGACAAAATCCATCACCTCTTGCCCTCAACAGGCATTGATCTGCATTCTGATACAGCAAGTTTGGAAACAGCTGTAAAACCTGATATGTATTTAGACTCTTTTTCTCCCATCGACCTTCATCAAATAACTTTAATCATTTATGCAGCTAAGCCGTCAACCTGTCTCTTAGACCCCATCCCAACCAGGCTGCTCAAGGATGTTTTACCTCTAGTTAGTCATTCTTTATTGGATATGATTAATCTGTCTTTATTATCAGGATATGTACCACAGTCCTTTAAGGTAGCTGTAATTAAACCTCTTCTTAAAAAGCCCACTCTAGACCCAGAGGTCTTAGCCAACTACAGACCGATATCAAACCTTCCCTTTCTGTCTAAGATACTTGAGAAAGCTGTAGCCAATTAGCTGTGTGAGTTTCGCGTGACTGCACTAGTCAAAGTTACAGATGACCTCCTAATGCAGGGGTCGGGAACCTATGGTTCGCAAGCCAGATGTGGCTCTTTTGATGACTGCATCTGGCTCGCAGACTGGTGAAAGTAAGCCGGTACTGCGTAACACTAAAAGATTCAGTGGCGGTATGCAGTCACGGCTGCACTCTGGGTCAGAAAATAGATCCGCTAGCAATATGCAGTCTTAAAAACTACTTTGTCTGTTTAAAAATTCCTTTTAACTCATTCCAAATAGTTTCTAAACTGTCCGTGCTGTGTTTTAGTCCATGCTGGACGGAGCCTTGGCCGGGCATCTCCCCTCGGAGAGAGCCCGGTGGTCTCCTCTGCGCCCAGCCTTCGAAACATGTACCACATGTTTAATGTCTTTACGTTGGTTGCAAAATGCCCCAATTAAAATCAGTAGGAGAGTAAGCAGTTATGTTTCGTGTTATTTTGTTCAATTTAACAATACAGAACAACTTGGAAAAGAAACTGCTTATGAGCTATCGACCGGAGAGTTCACTCAGCAGTACCTAAGTGCGCATGCGTGTCCACATCCGAAACACAGCGTTTGCTATAGGGATTGGTGCACGATCGGGACCATGCAGCACCAGAAGTCGCATTAATGTTAAGAAGTATTTGATTTACTATTGGTTAACTAATGTTATTAAAAAGAATAAATTCAGAGACTTATTAAACTCTAAAATTGTTGGTCTTACTTAAAAATGCATGCATTTATTTGTATTCAGTGTTATATGGCTCTCACGGAAATACATTTTAAAATATGTGGCTTTCATGGCTCTCTCAGCGAAAAAGGTTCCCGACCCCTGTCCTAATGGCATCAGACAAAGGACTCATCTCTGTACTTGTCCTATTAAATAATTAAATTAAGTATTAAATGATTAATTATTATTATTATTAATATTAATTAAATAATTCCCCCCTGGGATTATTAAAGTATTTCTGATTCTGATTAGATCTTATTGCCACATTTGACACCATTGACCATCAAATTCTTTTACAGAGACTGGAACATCAAATTGGCATCAAAGGAACCGCCCTAAGCTGGTTTAAGTCGTATTTCTTAGATCGATCTCAGTTTGTTCCGCATGATGAATCCTCCATGCATAACAAGTTTGTCACACAAGGTTCTGTGCTAGGACCACTTCTATTCAGTTTTATAATGCTTCCTTTAGGGAACATATTAGGAATCACTCCATTAATTTTCATTGTTATGCTGACGACACCACATTATATTTTTTTCATAGCGCCTCCTAGTGACGACAAAAAAGACCATTTTACGAGATGGCGTGCAGCTCGGACAATATTGATCATATCCACCTCAAACAGGTGTGGATGTTGTCAAGGCCTTGGACTTGACTCTGAAAAATAATTTCATCACATTTTTATATCAGAGGGCGTGGCCGTGACGGAGCGTCAAAGTGGACGCTGCCTTTTTTTTCACCGAAAAACCAGACTCCATTGACTTTTGGGCTGATTTTCGGGCAAAACTGTGCGGCTATCATAACTTTGTCAGAGCTGTCTGAAACTTGTTGGGGTTGTTAAGAGCAATATTATGCACAATCGGCTGCATAATTAATGAGGGGGCGGGGCAAAAGCGCTCTATAGCGCCCCCTTGAATTTTCTTTCGAACAGCCCCCGCACAGTTTTGGTCACAGAATTATGAAACTCAGCCGAATTGTAGAACATGCCAGGACCTACACAAAACTCTCTTGGAGCAATAAGCCACAATGAACAGGAAGCGAGATATTAATAATGAAAATCGCCATTTCCGGTTTTTCGGCCTGTTTGACAAGAGGTCATGTTTGAACGAAACTCCCCCTAGGGATTGTATCCAATTCACTTCAAACTTGGTAGGAGTATTCACATAGACTTCCTGAGTAAAAGTTATCAAAATGATGAATTTTGGGAAAATGGTGTGGGCGTGGCGCTCTATGAAAATCGTAATTTTTGCTGTTCTGGGCTGGTTGACAAGGGGTCATGTTTGAACGAACTCCTCCTAGGGATTGTATCCAATTCACTTCAAACTTGGTAGGAGTTCGTTCAAACATGACCCCTTGTCAACCAGCCCAGAACAGCAAAAATTACGATTTTCATAGAGCGCCACGCCCACACCATTTTCCCAAAATTCATCATTTTGATAACTTCAAACTTGGTAGGAGTATTCACATAGACTTCCTGAGTAAAAGTTATCAAAACGATGAATTTTGGGGAATCGCTGTGGGCGTGGCGCTCTATGAAAATCGTCATTTTTGCTGTTCTGGGCTGGTTGACAAGGGGTCATGTTTGAACGAACTCCTCCTAGGGATTGTGTCCAATTCACTTCAAACTTGGTAAGTGTGTTCACATAGACTTCCTGAGTAAAAGTTATCAAAACGATGAATTTTGGGGAATCGCTGTGGGCGTGGCGCTCTATGAAAATCGTCATTTTTGCTGTTCTGGGCTGGTTGACAAGGGGTCATGTTTGAACGAACTCCTCCTAGGGATTGTATCCAATTCACTTCAAACTTGGTAGGTCTGTTCAAATACACTTCCTGAGTAAAAGTTATCAAAATTATGAATTTTAAGGAATCGCTGTGGGCGTGGCAATCAATAAAAAAAATTCAAAGAAGGCATCGGCAGGAAGCACCTTCTCAGAGCTGTCTGAAACTTCTTGCGGTTATCAAGGTTATGTTATGCACATTTCGACGTGCGCACATTTCGACGTGCGCGCATATGCGAGGGCCCGACCATCGCTGCTTGCAGCTTTAATTTTCATTGTTATGCTGACGACACCCAATTATATTTATCGATCAAGCCTGATGCACCAATCAGTTAACTAAACTCCAAGCATGCCTTAAGGATATAAAAAGTTGGATGACCTACAATTTTTTGATGTTAAATTCAGACAAAACTGAAGTTCTTGTAATTGGACCCAAACACCTCAGAAACTCTCTTTCTAGAGACTTAGTTACTTTAGATGGGATCACCCTGGCCTCCAGCTCCACTGTAAAGAATCTTGGAGTTGTTTCTGATCTTCCTTGCATTGGCTTCCTATTAAATCTAGAATAGCATTTAAATTCTTCTTCTTACTTATAAAGCTCTTCATGGTCAGGCACCATCTTATCTAAAAGAGCTCATCTAAGCTGGACTGCTGTAACTCTTTGTTATCAGGCTGCTCCAATAAGTCTCTTAGGACAGTAAAAGGGAGACAAGAGGGCTTGCTCCAGGTGGGACTGGTGAATTAGAGCGGCAAGGTGTATGGGGGTGTCCCCGTTAAAGGACGGAGGCAGATGTCGTTGTTTATGCAGATTTATTGCCGTTGAAAGGAGACAGAGAGGAGATACATTCACACAGGTATCGTCAGCGGGAGCTAAGTTACTAGCACGGCGGCTAACACACAGGCGAGGTGCGTTCACAAAACCAAACAGTATTTCTCTCAAGAACAAGTTAACCTTGATTAAACAACGTGGGCTTTCTAACAGACAGGAAGTTTTCCTCCACCGTTTTTTGAACATCAATTTACTGTTATTTTTATCTGGTCATTTACAGTGTTTTGAGTTTCACTTAAAACAGTTGTGTCCTTGAAAATTGTTAGAATACTAATGCAGATGATTTATTTTTAGGTCACACAAGTCACCCTGTCTAACTGAATGGACAGGCAGCTGTAGGCAGTAGAGCGGGTTGTCCATTAATCAGAAGATCGGCGGTTCGATCGCCTCCAGTCTGCATGTTGAAGTGTCCTTGAACAAGATACTGAACTCCAAATTGCCTCTGAAGGCTGTGCCATCAGTGTGTGAATGTGTATGAATGGTTAGCTCCTCAAACTGATGAGCAGTTGGCACCTTGCATGGCAGCCAATGCCATCAGTGTATGAATGGGTGAATGAGATACGTACAATAAAGCGCTTTGAGGAGGAGGAGATATATAAGTACAGTCCATTCACCATTTAGAAACATCTCATCAATTTATAATATATATAATAATACTAAAAGCATGTGCATGGTAGGTTTTTATGTAAAAAAGCTGTATAAAACTGTATGAACCAATCTGAAATTCTACTAACTATTGAATATATAAATGTTCACATTTTCAAAATGTCCTTTTTGAATTATTTTCCATAAAAACTTATCTTTAATGCCAGAAGGACTTTAATCTGTGTAGGTGTCTTGTTTTTCTTCTTCTTTTTCTTCATCTATCTTGTGTGGGAACAGCTTTTCAGATATTTCCTTCATGTTAGTTATTTCATCAGGCCATCACTCACCAGCTTTTGGATGCAAATTGAAATTCCAGCAGCACAGACCCACGTCGAACAGAGAGCCAAATTTGACATAGATGACATGCAGCAAAAACGTGACCCACTTATCTCTCTGGGAAAAACAGAAAACACTGTGACTCAGGAATGTGGAGATGCTTTATGTTTATCTGCACTCCATCAGTCCACACACACACACACACACACACACACACACACACACACACACACACACTGTCATTAGACCACCCAGCTGGCAGATCAATATGCTGGCTGCCTCTGGCTCTCACCACATAATAGTTTCATCAGCTAAGGCTGCAGTCAGTGCTGATAGAAGAACAGTACAAGCTCAGTATAACATTTAACCAGACAAAGCCTCGCTGCTTTCTACTGGACCCCAAATACAGTAGACAAGGTGAGGACTCAAGAATCCTGATTTGGACAGATCACCTGGAGCCAAATAGATGCATGTACTAAATTAAATTATGGCAACTTTGGTCCTGCTTTTAAAGTAAAAATAACATTACCAAGGTGAGGAATAGTATAGTGACATGCCAAGATAGGATGGACTAATTAATTGAGTCAATGAATCTTTGATTAAGTCAGGAAGTCAGAAGTTTAGAAGTCTCCCTGATGTGCGTTTGTCGATGAATGAGAAAACACAGCCTAGCTAACACACACACACACACACACACACACATAAAATGCCCCCCACACTATGGGGGGCATTTTATGCCAGCACTTTAAAACTTAACCGCGTCGCCTACGCCTGCAAAAAGGTTTAAAAATACGCGTTCGATACGTGTGCGTACAGGCACGCGTATTGCGAGTACACCAAATAATGAAGGGTGATGGGTGATCAGTGTCATGCCATGTCAACTCAGGACGCCTGTGCGCACGCTCGTCTCAATGTACAAATAATTACTTACTTTATGATGAGGAATTTGAGTTTAACAGCTGCTTCACTTCACAATTCAAGCAGTCCATGTGTTACCAAGAGAGACCGATGTGACAGTTTAGGCTGTTTCAGGCACACGTGCACACGTTAAGGCGTCTGAAGCGTTGGCTTTAGTACAATTGTGACACACGCGTTAACGTCTATAGCGCGTGAACGCCTACAGTATAACTCATAACTAGAAACTTTCATTTTCCCGCTGCGCCACCGGCCCCACGACCTGCTGCTGCTGCTTTGGCGCACCGGCTCTTTGGTTTTGTTGTGGTGATTCAAACCACCCCGAATTCTGTAGACCTGATGTAGAGCAGAGAGATATTGAGTTTAAAGAAGACAAAGACAAGTACTCCAGTTTCACCTGTTGCAAGAGGGAGAACACAGCTTTGACAGACTCCGCAGTCTGTTCACCATCACATCCAGCTGAGTTCTGAGCTCTCTCTGGCTCCAGCTAGTTTTATTAAATCACACAAACTGTTACATATTTGTTATTATCTTCATACAGGGTAGTCTGCTGGGTGCAGCCGTTGTGTGTGTGTGCTCTTTTCTCAGACCATCGTGTCCTTGGGTACTCTCTGTGCCTAGATTCAGATGCTTTGTAACAGTTTCTAGTTGTGCTCACACACATACCTCAGGCGTGGGATTGCACTCAGACACAAACAGCAACTTCTGCAAAAACATTCTGCTGATTATTAGGCACTTCTTAAAAGCAATAGTTCAACATAATCACACAGTTTAATATCTTTAAATGATTATTAGGCACTTCAGATAATATAATCCACACTAATTACACAACACTCAAAAGCAATATATTCCCTGTGACCTTATACTTACCCAGATACATTTAACACACGTCTATTTTAATTCAAACATTATTATACATTCCCACAATTCCCCCTTTTGATCTTTACTAAAAGATCACCTTTTTGTTTTGGGAAAACTTTGTTCCCCCTTTTGATCTCTCCAAAAGAGATCAATTTACATGTTGTTTTCCTGGATCTAACATTTTACTGTGAGTGTCCCCCTTTTTGCATGGAGATCTACAATTTTGGGTGGGGAGCTCACAGTAAATCCAGAGGATGATAGACACAATTACAATAGAGATAACAATCAAAACCACTACTAATGGGGAGGAAATGTGGGTATGCATTTACGTATTCAAACCAAACACTTTTGTTTTACGGTTAATAAAAATGAAGTTGAGTAAAATAATATGCAAGCAAAACCTTCTGGTTGATAAGACCTTTTTCTATCTCTGTGTCCTAGGCGGTACCACCCCTAGGAGAGTTTGCAACCTTATTTATGGCTATATCAACACAACTCTTTAGCAATGTACGACGATGATTAATAACACAGAGGTGAGTAAATGATAAGATA
The DNA here is from genome assembly GCF_000972845.2 of Larimichthys crocea. Lineage (NCBI taxonomy): Eukaryota > Metazoa > Chordata > Actinopteri > Sciaenidae > Larimichthys > Larimichthys crocea. Next base: position 35,907,326 of record NC_040020.1, read on the forward strand.
AAAAGTAAAAGTTATAGTTGGATGAATAATAAAACTGAACACGATGCCTCTTGAAGATCTTCTTTCTTCAGACCCCAGGGGTAGACTGCCCTGGAGCCTAGGATCACCACCAGGGGATTATTCTGCCCCTTTTGTTGAGGTGGGATCTGTTTCTGAGTCAGCCGACTCAGTGCTCTTTTCTTGGAGATTCGTCTGGATCTCGCTCAAGGAACGCTGTGGCTCCTCAGCTGCTGCGCACTGGCTCCAATGGAACCAGGTGTCTCCTTTTCCCCTCAGGCGGACGGCGTGGGAGGTTCTCTCTGTCACCTGGAATGGTCCTGTCCACCTTGGCTCCGACCACTTCCTCTTGATGACCCTAAGCAGGACCCACTCTACCTCTGGCGGTGGAGTATGTTGTCCTCCTTCCTGCTGGCTTGTGACCTGTTGGAGAATGCTGACACCAAGCTCTGCAGTTCGTGAAAATAAGCTTTAGAGGTTAGATTCTGATCATCACATGTAGCAAGAGAGGGTCTGGAATGTGGTCCGGGGAAAGCCCTCCCCGTCTGCAACTCGTGTGGGGTAAACCTCGTGGTTTGATTTACTGAGCTTCTGATAGACATCAGAGCTAGTGGTAGAGCATCTAGCCAATTTAATTTGGTCTGTGCACAGATTTTGCCCAATCTTGTTTTGACAGTTTGATTCATTCTTTCCACTTTACCTTGTGATTGAGGATGATATACTGTACCAAAAGCGTGTTTGAGGCCCAACATGGCCTCTACCTTCTGGAGATCTTGGTTCTTAAAATGGGTGCCATTATCTGACCTGATTTTCTCAGGAAAACCATGTCTGGGGTTAAATTTGTACATTGTTCACATGTTTTGATCAAGTACTGAGCCATGTCTTTAAGAAACGGATGCCACCAGTTATCAAGATTTCTCATTATCTGTGCTACGCCTACATATCCCACCCCATGAGCTTCTTCCATGGCTGTCTGTCTTAGTCCTGGAGGTAAAATGGGTCGGCCGTCTGGTCCTCTCCATAGTCCGTCTGTCTCTGTGCACCCTCTGGCTTTCCACAGTGACTTGTCTTGGGGAGACGCCTTATTTTGTAGTTCGATTACTCTGGTCATGTCGATTTCTGGTTGTAGCTCAGTCTCTGAACACATAAGTACCGTCTTTTCTGCCCTGTCTATGTACCCTGCTGTCTGTTTTGCTGCTTGGTCGGCTGCGTTGTTTCCCTGTGTCACTCTGTCTGTCCCTACATTGTGTCCTTTACATTTTATGACTGCTACTTTTTTGGGAAGCAACAATGCTTCTGCCAATTCTTTCATCTCAGTCTCATGTCTGATTGGTTTGTTACCGGCTGTCAGAAATCCTGCTCTCAACCACTGCCCTAACTCTACATGCACTGCTCCTGCTGCGTATGCTGAGTCTGTGTAGATGTTGACTTCCTGTCCTTCTCCTAGTCTGAGTGCTTCAATGACTGCCACTCCTTCTGCTCTTTGTGCTGATTTCTGTCCTTCCAGTCTTTCTGCTTTTTGCGTCACTAGCTGTGAATGTCTCTGAGTTGACGTAAGCCACCACACTATGTGTTGTCAGGACGTTTAACTGGTGACCCATGACTATGTGTGCAGTTTTTTGTATTAGCTTTGCTATCCCTGCCGCGTGTTGTGTGCAGTCTGGGTGTCTTTTTTCCATATTGTCTAGCATTACACTATTGTACATCAGTATTATCCTATCTCCCCCTTTTCTCTGGAACAGAATACCATTCATGCAGTTTTCTGTTACAGAGACATCTAGGTGGAAAGGTAGGTGGTAATTTGGCGTGGCTAGCTCTGCTGCGTAAGCTAATGCTTGTTCGAGAGTGATAAATGCTGTCTCATGGCTCGCTTTACCATGCCTCCTAACTCTTTAGCCTGATGTTGTGGGTGCAGAGCCAGTGAGACGTGTGGTGCAGCCTCGTCAGACATCATGTACCACTCTAATTGTTCTGGACTCAGATTAACCCCCGCCGCTACCCCCTCAGGCGCCACATATATGTTCTGGATGTTAAATACCCAATCTTTCCCTTCCAATTGATCCTGAAATTTGTCTTGATACCAATCTGTCTGCAGCCTATCATAAAACAGAGTTACGTGGGGAGGATCGGGTGGAGAGACACATGGCTCGAGAGCGACAGTCCAGGGCTTCCACTGTAGGTAGGCAGAAAGCACACCGGGTGTTCGAACAGTTTCTGGTTGGAGCATTCCCCAATAAATGTCAGCATATGTTTCTTCAATGGGTTGGAGTAGATACTGCCCTCCAGTGGCTGGTCCTTTACAGTGGAACATGGTGCCATCAGGTAGAGTCACCTTTAATCCATCCGGACTACAGAGGATAGAGGCTCCCAGTTTTATCAGGAGGTCTCTTCCTAACAAGTTTAGTGGCACTGTGGGGGAGTGCACATACGAGTGTCTCACAGTCTGTCCTCCTACTTTCATTGACAGCATTGGATCTGCCAGGTTAATGCTGTCTTGGCCTCTCTGTGGGGTGTGTCATTGTTGATATTGGTCTCCACACCCCTCCCAGCGGTCCCATTCTGTGACTGGCATCTGGGTGGCGCCTCCTCCTCCAGTTGGGCATAGGGCGGTGCCAGGGGTGTAGGGTAAAGGCGGGCCATTCTGTCCCCTCCCCCTTCCGGCCGGGTAGGGGTTAGCTGGATCCACTCTGCTGTTTCTATGGGGGCAGTCACGTTGCCAATGGCCTTGAGCTCCACAGTGGTGACAACGATCTCCAGGTGACGCCGCCCACCTCATTTCGTTTCCACCCCTTCCTCGTCCCCCTCTCCATGCGCCCCTCCCCCTCGGATACTGCCTGTCTCTGTGTGGTGGCTGCAAAGGTGGGGGCTGTGGCGCCCAGTGGGGCACCGGACAGAGGTCTGGAGTCCCTACCTGTTGGGCGTTTAATCCATGTGTCTTTGCTCTTATCTAGAAACTCTCTGGGATTTTGCTTAGGATCCCATTTTATCTTGGGCATGGCTGCTGCATTGGGGAGAGGATACTTAGCTCTCATGGCCCTGCCTACTGCTGTGCTGACGCGTGTGAATGGTGTGTCATCGCCTAGTGGGTTTGTTTGTGCGTCTATCTCAATTTCCCTAACGTCTGCTCCAGTGAGGCACCTGGATATAACTGCCCTGAAGTCTCCTAAGGCTAATCTCTGTCCTGCGGTCAGGCTATCAAGCTGTGCAAGCCACGGGGTGCCTCCTTCACTTATGGGAGGTAATTTAACAACCAGGGCTTGTACATCACCTATCCCAAAAGGGCGATATTTGTCTCAGTTGCTGGACTGAATGAGTGGCATCATAAGTTTCTGATTAGCTTGTGATTTAGATCTAGTGGTCATAGCGTGTGAGGGGCGCAGGATGTCATCATAGTTACTGTGGGAGTTATAATCAAACGGGTTATAGCTAGAGGGTTCATCTCTCCCTCTCTCAGGATCCTGCCACCTCCCTGTTATCTCAATCTCTACCCCTACTTTCTCTCCTTTCCTTTTCCTCTCCTGCCGCTTTTGCTTCGGCCCCACAACAACTTACCTAACCGTCCCTTATCACTTTCTGTCTCTCCCTTCTCACATCCAACATACACATACAACCTTACTCACATCCTCTCTCATCTGTTTCATGATCTCATCTGTGTCTTTACTACCGTGCATGCTCCGCACTACACGCTGCATCTCTAACAGCTGTTCAGTCACAGTCTTGTACGAGCTGCTGGGTCCCCACCCCCCATCGTCTGTTTCTCTGTCAAACTCTCCGTCCATTTTGTCAGAGTCTCTGTCTTCAAACTGCCAAACTTTATCAATTTACCACTATTGGATAAGAGTGCTATAGAGTTTCTGAATAAAAGTACTATTGATCTTTTGTTCGTACTATTCACAACACAAATAAATTCTTAATCTAGATTCCAGTGAGCCTAGCAGTCATACACATTCACATACATGCTTTACCCCAAATTTGTCTTCTTCCTGTGTGTGCGTGTATTGACTGGTTTTGTAGGAGTGATTATGGATGTTCAAACTAAGCTATTGTGTTTCCAGACGTGCTTCTAAGTTTTTACTGGGACCTTTTAACTCCGATCTTGTTGTTCTAGTGTACTTTATTTATGAACAACTCACGGCGGGGGTTTTTAGCTTCTCAAAGATTATGTTATGTTTTATCTAGGTCTGGCCGACTAGCCTTGAATCATGATACCAGACCTTATATATCAGTCATGTGGAGGACTGTTCACTTACATCCACAACCGCCTAGATAGTGCAGTTATGTTTCAGCGTTCAGAACCTCCACCATTCACACTGTGATTGTACTACTTTCTAACACTATATGTAAGTGTGTACAAATACATGTAAAATCAACACATATAGGACATTTGATGTTTTAAAGAGCAAGCAAATACACTTTAAGACTGGTCTTGTCATGGACGCTCACAGGTTTTGTCTAATTACTGGTCTTGCTATCCAGAGGACTCACAGTTTATTTTACCTCAAAGTTCTGGTCTTGTTAATAGATGCTCACAGGTTCCTAATACTGGTCTCGCTATCTTCAACTCACAGACTTTGGCTACTTCGGGGGTCCTCAGCTCCCCGGGTCTCCAACCCAGCTAAAATAATAGTTTCTGTTCCTGATTTTATTTTTAATCATTTGTTAAATAAATCAAATAATGCCAATGCCATACTGCACCTAGTTCTGGAAAATGTTACACTGACGTCGAACCAAATATACCCCTGAAATACTAAACATGAAACAAAAATGTGATCATACATTTTGTTGTATGTCACAGCTGTGTTTCACCAATGAAGAGACTGATGGTTCAGTGTCACACAATTTTATTTTATTTATTTAATAAATCATTTAAAATAAAATCACGAACAGAAACCAGAGCCGGTGCGCTAAAGGTGGCGCAGCGGGGAAAATTAAATTTTCTAGTTATGATTTATAATTGTGAAGCGAAGCAACTGTTCAACTAAAAATTCGTCATCATAAAGTAAATAATTATTTGTACATTGAGACGAACGCGTGCACAGGCGTCCGCTGCGTTCGCACGTGGCACGGCACGAATGACCCCTCGCTATCTGACTTCCACAAACACTACACAGTGTGTGCTGTACGCTCATGTAGAATTGTACTTAACAGTCACGCGTGGTCTTCATGTCACATATTTGAGGCGTAGTTCACCCGTCACGCACCCGTCACGTAGGCGTATGCGCAACAACGCGTGTGCAGTGTCTGCATGACGCCTACGTGACGCCCGTCTGTCCATTGAAAGTGAATGGAATTTACACGCGCACGTTAGACGTTTGATGTCATCGCATAGGCGCTGTTCATGCACCTGCA